>NW_026290852.1:0-145000 GCF_023373465.1 Oncorhynchus keta
TCTAGGAACAGTGGTTTAACTGGCCTAGGAACAGGGGTTCACTGGTCTAGGAACAGTGGGTTTACTGGTCTAGGAACAGTGGGTTAACTGGTCTAGGAACAGTGGGTTAACTGGTCTAGGAACAGTGGGTTAACTGGTCTAGGAGCAGTGGGTAAACTGCCTTGTTCAGGGGCAGAACGTCAGATTTTTACCTTGTCAGCTCAGGGATTCGATCTAGGAACCTTTCGGTTACTGGCCCAACTCTCTAACCACTAGGCTACCTGCCTCCTCTACACTCTAACCACTAGGCTACCTGCCGCCTCTACACTCTAACCAATAGGCTACCTGTCCCCTCTACACTCTAACCACTAGGCTACCTGCCTCCTCTACACTCTAACCACTAGGCTACCTGCCTCCTCTACACTCTAACCACTAGGCTACCTGCCTCCTCTACACTCTAACCTAGGCTACCTGCCACCTCTACACTCTAACCACTAGGCTACCTGCCTCCTCTACACTCTAACCACTAGGCTACCTGCCTCCTCTACACTCTAACCACTAGGCTACCTGCCTCCTCTACACTCTAACCACTAGGCTACCTGCCTCCTCTACACTCTAACCACTAGGCTACCTGCCGCCCCTAAATATACAGTCTGACAAATTAAAAAAATGTCAGAGACAATTATATTCAAGGACCTAATGGAACTTTTGGTATCAACTGATCTTAACCCTGTACCTCCTGTAATGACCTCTGACCTCTACCCTCTCCGCCTGACGCTCGTGGTTGTCCCCAGATGTCGACGAGTGCGAGGTGGGCGTGTGTGAGGGCGTGTGTGTGAACACGATGGGTAGCTACTCCTGCCGCTGCGAAGGTCGTCAGGGCCTGCGGTTAGCGGAGGACCAGCGTTCCTGCGAGGAGGTGCCGGTGTGTGTCCAGCTCTACGACTACAAACACTCTGAGATGCTGTACCTGGGAGAACAATTCACCGGAGGGCCTGTCATATACCTCCGCTTCAGACTACCGGAGAACACCAAGTAAGGGGGTTTAAACACACCGAGGCAGAGACAGACATGCAGTCCTGTTCACCACACAACTGTACCCTAAATCGTCCGGGTCGTCCGGGTCGTGTGTCTCCAGGTTTGCTGCAGAGTTTGACTTCCGTACGTTTGACCCAGAAGGGGTGGTTCTGTATGCAGAGTCTTCCCAGGACTCCTGGTTCATGCTGGGGCTGAGGGGAGGACGGATCGAGGTCCAGTTCAAGACCCAGCACTCCATGAAGGTCACCAGCGGGGGCAAGGCCATCAACAACGGACAGTGGCATGTGGTAAGACTGGCTCGTGGATTACTGATGACTTTTTACTGTCTCTGGCTGGTTGTATTAGTCCTCTGTCCAACCTGACTGGCTCGTGGATTACTGATGACTTTTTACTGTCTCTGGCTGGTTGTATTAGTCCTCTGTCCAACCTGACTGGCTCGTGGATTACTGATGACTTTTTACTGTCTCTGGCTGGTTGTATTAGTCACCTGTCCAACCTGACTGGCTCGTGGATTACTGATGACTTTTTACTGTCTCTGGCTGGTTGTATTAGTCGTCTGTCCAACCTGACTGGCTCGTGGATTACTGATGACTTTTTACTGTCTCTGGCTGGTTGTATTAGTCCTCTGTCCAACCTGACTGGCTCGTGGATTACTGATGACTTTTTACTGTCTCTGGCTGGTTGTATTAGTCCTCTGTCCAACCTGACTGGCTCGTGGATTACTGATGACTTTTTACTGTCTCTGGCTGGTTGTATTAGTCACCTGTCCAACCTGACTGTCTCTAGCTGGTTATATTAGTCCTCTGTCCAACCTGACTGTCTCTAGCTGGTTATATTAGTCGTCTGTCCAACCTGACTGTCTCTAGCTGGTTGTATTAGTCCTCTGTCCAACCTGACTGTCTCTAGCTGGTTATATTAGTCCTCTGTCCAACCTGACTGCCTGTCTTTTACTGTCCCTAGCTGGTTATATTAGTCGTCTGTCCAACCTGACTGTCTCTAGCTGGTTATATTAGTCCTCTGTCCAACCTGACTGTCTCTAGCTGGTTGTATTAGTCACCTGTCCAACCTGACTGCCTGTCTTTTACTGTCCCTAGCTGGTTATATTAGTCGTCTGTCCAACCTGACTGTCTCTAGCTGGTTATATTAGTCCTCTGTCCAACCTGACTGTCTCTCGCTGGTTGTATTAGTCCTCTGTCCAACCTGACTGTCTCTAGCTGGTTATATTAGTCCTCTGTCCAACCTGACTGTCTCTAGCTGGTTATATTAGTCTACTGTCCAACCTGACTGTCTCTAGCTGGTTATATTAGTCCTCTGTCCAACCTGACTGTCTCTAGCTGGTTATATTAGCCATGTGTCCAACCTTACTGTCTCTAGCTGGTTATATTAGTCTACTGTCCAACCTGACTGTCTCTGGCTGGTTATATTAGTCGTCTGTCCAACCTTACTGTCTCTAGTTGGTTATATTAGTCCTCTGTCCAACCTGACTGTCTCTAGCTGGTTGTATTAGTCACCTGTCCAACCTGACTGCCTGTCTTTTACTGTCCCTAGCTGGTTATATTAGTCCTCTGTCCAACCTGACTGTCTCTAGCTGGTTATATTAGCCATCTGTCCAACCTGACTGTCTCTAGCTGGTTATATTAGTCGTCTGTCCAACCTGACTGTCTCTAGTTGGTTATATTAGTCCTCTGTCCAACCTGACTGTCTCTAGCTGGTTGTATTAGTCACCTGTCCAACCTGACTGCCTGTCTTTTACTGTCCCTAGCTGGTTATATTAGTCCTCTGTCCAACCTGACTGTCTCTAGCTGGTTATATTAGCCATCTGTCCAACCTGACTGTCTCTAGCTGGTTATATTAGTCGTCTGTCCAACCTGACTGTCTCTAGTTGGTTATATTAGCCATCTGTCCAACCTGACGGTCTCTAGCTGGTTATATTAGCCATCTGTCCAACCTGACTGTCTCTAGTTGGTTATATTAGTCATCTGTCCAACCTGACTGTCTCTAGTTGGTGATATTAGTCATCTGTCCAACCTGACTGTCTCTAGCTGGTTATATTAGTCCTCTGTCCAACCTGACTGTCTCTAGCTGGTTATATTAGTCACCTGTCCAACCTGACTGTCTCTAGCTGGTTATATTAGTCACCTGTCCAACCTGACTGTCTCTAGCTGGTTATATTAGTCACCTGTCCAACCTGACTGTCTCTAGCGGGTTATATGAGTCGTCTGTCCAACCTGACTGTCTCTAGCTGGTTATATTAGTCACCTGTCCAACCTGACTGTCTCTAGCTGGTGATATTAGTCCTCTGTCCAACCTGAATGTCTCTAGCTGGTTATATTAGTCGTCTGTCCAACCTGACTGTCTCTAGCTGGTTATATTAGTCACCTGTCCAACCTGACTGTCTCTAGCTGGTTATATTAGTCATCTGTCCAACCTGACTGTCTCTAGCTGGTTATATTAGTCACCTGTCCAACCTGACTGTCTCTAGCTGGTTAAATTAGTCACCTGTCCAACCTGACTGTCTCTAGCTGGTTAAATTAGTCATCTGTCCAACCTGACTGTCTCTAGCTGGTTAAATTAGTCACCTGTCCAACCTGACTGTCTCTAGCGGGTTATATTAGTCACCTGTCCAACCTGACTGTCTCCAGCTGGTTATATTAGTCACCTGTCCAACCTGACTGTCTCTAGCTGGTTAAATTAGTCACCTGTCCAACCTGACTGTCTCTAGCTGGTTAAATTACTCCTCTGTCCAACCTGACTGTCTCTAGCTGGTTAAATTAGTCACCTGTCCAACCTGACTGTCTCTAGCGGGTTATATGAGTCGTCTGTCCAACCTGACTGTCTCTAGCTGGTTATATTAGTCACCTGTCCAACCTGACTGCCTGTCTTTTACTGTCTCTAGCTGGTTATATTAGTCCTCTGTCCAACCTGACGGTCTCTAGCTGGTTATATTAGTCCTCTGTCCAACCTGACTGTCTCTAGCTGGTTATATTAGTCACCTGTCCAACCTGACTGCCTGTCTTTTACTGTCTCTAGCTGGTTATATTAGTCCTCTGTCCAACCTGACTGTCTCTAGCTGGTTATATTAGTCACCTGTCCAGCGTGACTGCCTGTCTTTTACTGTCTCTAGCTGGTTATATTAGTCACCTGTCCAACCTGACTGTCTCTAGCTGGTTATATTAGTCATCTGTCCAACCTTACTGTCTCTAGCTGGTTATATTAGTCACCTGTCCAACCTGACTGCCTGTCTTTTACTGTCTCTAGCTGGTTATATTAGTCACCTGTCCAACCTGACTGCCTGTCTTTTACTGTCTCTAGCTGGTTATATTAGTCCTCGGTCCAACCTTACTGTCTCTAGCTGGTTATATTAGTCACCTGTCCAACCTGACTGTCTCTAGCTGGTTATAATAGTCACCTGTCCAACCTTACAGTCTCTCGCTGGTTATATTAGTCACCTGCCCTACCTGACTGTCTCTAGCTGGTTATATTAGCAATCTGTCCAACCTGACTGTCTCGAGCTGGTTATATTAGTCATCTGTCCAACCTGACTGCCTGTCTTTTACTGTCTCTAGCTGGTTATATCAGTCACCTGTCCAACCTGACTGCCTGTCTATTACTGTCTCTAGCTGGTGATATTAGTCCTCTGTCCAACCTTACTGTCTCTAGCTGGTTATATTAGTCACCTGTCCAACCTGAGTGTCTCTAGCTGGTTATATCAGTCACCTGTCCAACCTGACTGCCTGTCTATTACTGTCTCTAGCTGGTTATATTAGTCACCTGTCCAACCTGACTGTCTCTAGCTGGTTATATTAGTCATCTGTCCAACCTAACTGTCTCTAGCTGGTTATATTAGTCATCTCTCCAACCTGACTGCCTGTCTTTTACTGTCTCTAGCTGGTTATATTAGTCCTCTGTCCAACCTTACTGTCTCTAGCTGGTTATATTAGTCACCTGTCCAACCTGACTGTCTCTAGCTGGTTATATCAGTCACCTGTCCAACCTGACTGCCTGTCTATTACTGTCTCTAGCTGGTTATATTAGTCACCTGTCCAACCTGACTGCATGTCTTTTACTGTCTCTAGCTGTTTATATTAGTCACCTGTCCAACCTGACTGTCTCTAGCTGGTTATATTAGTCATCTGTCCAACCTAACTGTCTCTAGCTGGTTATATTAGTCATCTCTCCAACCTGACTGCCTGTCTTTTACTGTCTCTAGCTGGTTATATTAGTCACCTGTCCAACCTGACTGCCTGTCTTTTACTGTCTCTAGCTGGTTGTATTAGTCCTCTGTTCAACCTGACTGTCTCTAGCTGTTTATATTAGTCCTCTGTCCAACCTGACTGCCTGTCTTTTACTGTCTCTAGCTGGTTATATTAGTCATCTCTCCAACCTGACTGCCTGTCTTTTACTGTCTCTAGCTGGTTATATTAGTCCTCTGTCCAACCTGACTGCCTGTCTTTTACTGTCTCTAGCTGGTTATATTAGTCACCTGTCCAACCTGACTGCCTGTCTTTTACTGTCTCTAGCTGGTTATATTAGTCACCTGTCCAACCTGACTGTCTCTAGCTGGTTATATTAGTCCATCTGTCCAACCTGACTGTCTCTAGCTGGTTATATTAGTCACCTGTCCAACCTGACTGCCTGTCTTTTACTGTCTCTAGCTGGTTATATTAGTCACCTGTCCAACCTGACTGCCTGTATTTTACTGTCTCTAGCTGGTTATATTAGTCACCTGTCCAACCTGACTGTCTCTAGCTGGTTATATTAGTTATCTGTTAACTGTCTGTTAGCTGTTATATTAGTCACCTGTCCAACCTGTTGCCTTCTTTTACTGTCTCTAGCTGGTTATATTAGTTGCTGTCCAACCTGTTGTTGTTGTGTAATGTTGTTGCTGTGTAATGTTGTTGTAGATCTCAGTAGATGAACTAGAGTCCAGTATCAGTGTTAAGATCAGTAAGGAAGCTGTGATGAGCATCAACAGTCCTGAGAGTCTCTTACTCCATTATAAACAGACCATAGTGTCAACCACAGAACAAGCTGGTTATACAGTCATCAGAACAACCATAGAACACCCTTTTACTGAACAACCATATATCAACCACAGAACAACCATAGATCAACCACAGAACAACCATAGAACAACCATAGATCAGTCACCACAGAACAACCATATATCAACCACAGAACAACCATAGCCTGTCAACCACAGAACAAACAACTGAACAACCATAGATCAACCCAGAACAACTGTCTCAGAACAACACAGCTGGTTAACAACCACACTCCAACCACAGAACAACCACAGAACTGGTTACAACCACAGAACAACCTAGAACAACCACAGAACAACCACAGAACAACCACAGTCAACAACCACAGAACAACCTGTCTAGAACAACCACTAGCTGGTTATACAACCACCAGAACAACCTGAACTGCCTGTCTTTTACTGTCCACAGAACAGTCACCCACAACCACAGAACAACCATAGAACACCACAGAACAACCACAGAACAGTCACAGAACTCACAACCTGACACCACAACCACAGAACAACCATAGAACAACCACAGTCCAACCTGACACAGAACAACCTAGCAACCACAGAACAACCACAGAACAACCTGAACCACAGAATTAGTCCTCAGAACAACCTGACTGCCTGTCTTTTACTGTCCTAGAACAACCACAGAACAACCTGACAACCACAACTCACAGAACAACCTCAGAACAACCACACCTGTCTTTTACCTCAGAACAGTCACCAGAACAACCACACCTGTCTTTTACTGTCCTAGCTGGAAGTCACCCAACCTGACAACCAGCAGTTAACAGTCACCTGTCACAACCACAGAACAACCACAGAACAACCACACCACAACCACAGAACAGTCACACTAGAACCAACCAGAACAACCACACAGAACAACCATGTAGAACAACCACACCACAATCAGACCACAACCACAGAACAACCATCACCACAACCATCAGAACAACCATAGAACAACCACACCACAACCACAGAACCAACCATCACCACAGTCCTGACAACCACAGAACAACCTTCAACCACAGAACAAAAACTGGAGACCAAGGTGAACAACCAGGGCAGAACAACCACACCACAACCACAGAACCAACCACAGCCACAACCACAGAACAACCACACCACAACCACAGAACAACCACAGAACAACCACAGAACAACCATAGAACAACCACAGAACAACCACAGAACAACCACAGAACAACCACAGAACAACCACAGAACAACCACAGAACAACCACAGAACAACCACAGAACAACCATAGAACAACCACAGAACAACCACAGAACAACCACAGAACAACCACAGAACAACCACAGAACAACCACAGAACAACCACAGAACAACCACAGAACAACCACAGAACAACCACAGAACAACCACAGAACAACCACAGAACAACCACAGAACAACCACAGAACAACCACAGAACAACCACAGAACAACCACAGAACAACCACAGAACAACCACAGAACAACCATAGAACAACCACAGAACAACCATAGAACAACCACACCACAACCACAGAACAACCACAGAACAACCACAGAACAACCACAGAACAACCACAGAACAACCACAGAACAACCATAGATCAACCAGACCACAACCACAGAACAACCACAGAACAACCACACAACAACCACAGAACAACCACAGAACAACCACCACAGAACAACCACAGAACAACCACAGAACAACCACAGAACAACCACAGAACAACCACAGAACAACCACAACAACCACAGAACAACCACAGAACAACCACACCACAACCACAGAACAACCACAGAACAACCACAGAACAACCACAGAACAACCACAGAACAACCACAGAACAACCACAGAACAACCAGAACAACCACAGAACAACCACAGAACAACCACACAACACAGAACAACAGAACAACCACAGAACAACCACACCACAACCAGAACAAACAACCACAGAACAACCACAGAACAACCACAGAACAACCACAGAACAACCACAGAACAACCACAGAACAACCACAGAACAACCACAGAACAACCACAGAACAACCACAGAACAACCACAGAACAACCATAACAACCACACCACAACCACAGAACAAACAGAACACAACCACAGAACAACCACAGAACAACCACAGATTCCACAACCGTAGAACAACCATCAGAACAACCACCAGAACAACCATAGAACAACCACAGATCAACCACAGAACAACGGGTAGAACAGGGGCCACAACCACAGAACAACCACAGATCAACTGGGGTCAAGAGGTTATTCACCACAGAACAACCAGTAGAACACTGTTTCCCACGTAGAACAACCACAGAACAACCACAGGACAACCACAGAACAACCACAGACAACAGTGAGTAGTGTACACTAGACAACCACAGAACAACCATAGAACAACAGTGAGTCAACCAGAACAACACAGAACAACTGAACTCACAGAACAACCACAGACAACAGTGAGAACAACCACAGAACTCACTTCAACCATAGACAACCACAGAACAAACCACAGAACAACCTCAGAACAACCACAGAACAACCACTAGAACAACCACAGAACAACATAGACAACCACAGAACAACCACAGAACAACCACAGAACAACCACACCAACCACAACCACAGAACAACCACAACCACACTGGCTCAGAACAGACTACAGAACTGGCCATAGATCAACACAGAACAACCACAGAACAAACCTTAGAATAAACATTCAACCAACAACCACACAAATAATGAACAGATAATGACTCGACAACCGCAGAACGACCATAAAAACAACGATTCCATAACCGTAAAACAACCATCATACAACCAACCACCTGATGACATTGATGTGACCCCTGTACAGATCAACGCTCGTCTGGACGGGTGTATCAGGGGCTGGAACCTGATGAACCAGGGGGCGTCTGGGGTCAAAGAGGTTATTCAGGAGAAGAAGAGTAAACACTGTTTCCTGCACGTAGAGAGAGGAACCTACTTCACTGGGGCAGGACTGGCTCACTTCAACGTAGACTACAGTGAGTAGTGTACACTAGACTGGCTCACTTCAACATAGACTACAGTGAGTAGTGTACACTAGACTGGCTCACTTCAACATAGACTACAGTGAGTAGTGTAGACTAGACTGGCTCAGTGAGTAGTGTACACTAGACTGGCTCACTTCAACATAGACTACAGTGTGAGTAGTGTACACTAGACTGGCTCACTTCAACATAGACTACAGTGAGTAGTGTACACTAGACTGGCTCACTTCAACATAGACTACAGTGAGTAGTGTACACTAGACTGGCTCACTTCAACATAGACTACAGTGAGTAGTGTACACTAGACTGGCTCACTTCAACATAGACTACAGTGAGTAGTGTACACTAGACTGGCTCACTTCAACATAGACTACAGTGAGTAGTGTACACTAGACTGGCTCACTTCAACATAGACTACAGTGAGTAGTGTACACTAGACTGGCTCACTTCAACATAGACTACAGTGAGTAGTGTACACTAGACTGGCTCACTTCAACATAGACTACAGTGAGTAGTGTACACTAGACTGGCTCACTTCAACATAGACTACAGTGAGTAGTGTACACTAGACTGGCTCACTTCAACATAGACTACAGTGAGTAGTGTACACTAGACTGGCTCACTTCAACATAGACTACAGTGAGTAGTGTACACTAGACTGGCTCACTTCAACATAGACTACAGTGAGTAGTGTACACTAGACTGGCTCACTTCAACATAGACTACAGTGAGTAGTGTACACTAGACTGGCTCACTTCAACATAGACTACAGTGAGTAGTGTACACTAGACTGGCTCACTTCAACATAGACTACAGTGAGTAGTGTACACTAGACTGGCTCACTTCAACATAGACTACAGTGAGTAGTGTACACTAGACTGGCTCACTTCAACATAGACTACAGTGAGTAGTGTACACTAGACTGGCTCACTTCAACATAGACTACAGTGAGTAGTGTACACTAGACTGGCTCACTTCAACATAGACTACAGTGAGTAGTGTACACTAGACTGGCTCACTTCAACATAGACTACAGTGAGTAGTGTACACTAGACTGGCTCACTTCAACATAGACTACAGTGAGTAGTGTACACTAGACTGGCTCACTTCAACATAGACTACAGTGAGTAGTGTACACTAGACTGGACTGGCTCACTTCAACATAGACTACAGTGAGTAGTGTACACTAGACTGGCTCACTTCAACATAGACTACAGTGAGTAGTGTACACTAGACTGGCTCACTTCAACATAGACTACAGTGAGTAGTGTACACTAGACTGGCTCACTTCAGCATAGACTACAGTGAGTAGTGTACACTAGACTGGCTCACTTCAACATAGACTACAGTGAGTAGTGTACACTAGACTGGCTCACTTCAACATAGACTACAGTGAGTAGTGTACACTAGACTGGCTCACTTCAACATAGACTACAGTGAGTAGTGTACACTAGACTGGCTCACTTCAACATAGACTACAGTGAGTAGTGTACACTAGACTGGCTCACTTCAACATAGACTACAGTGAGTAGTGTACACTAGACTGGCTCACTTCAACATAGACTACAGTGAGTAGTGTACACGAGACTGGCTCACTTCAACATAGACTACAGTCTATATATTCTACTATAGTGGACTATATATATTCTACTATAATAGTGGACTATATATATTCTACTACTATAGTGGACTATATATATTCTACTACTATAGTGGACTATATATATTCTACTACTATAGTGGACTATATATATTCTACTACTATAGTGGACTATATATATTCTACTATAGTGGACTATATACATTCTACTACAATAGTGGACTATATATATTCTACTATAGTGGACTATATACATTCTACTATAATAGTGGACTATATATATTCTACTATAATAGTGGACTATATATATTCTACTGTAGTGGACTATATATATATTCTACTACTATAGTGGACTATATATATTCTACTATAGTGGACTATATATATATTCTACTACTATAGTGGACTATATATATTCTACTATAGTGGACTATATACATTCTACTATAATAGTGGACTATATATATTCTACTATAGTGGACTATATACATTCTACTATAATAGTGGACTATATATATTCTACTATAATAGTGGACTATATATATTCTACTGTAGTGGACTATATATATATTCTACTACTATAGTGGACTATATATATATTATACTACTATAGTGAACTATATATATTCTACTACTATAGTGGACTATATATATTCTACTATAATAGTGGACTATATACATTCTACTATAATAGTGGACTATATATATTCTACTATAATAGTGGACTATATATATTCTACTATAGTGGACTATATACATTCTACTATAATAGTGGACTATATATATTCTACTATAGTGGACTATATACATTCTACTATAATAGTGGACTATATATATTCTACTATAATAGTGGACTATATATATTCTATTATAGTGGACTATATATATTCTACTACTACAGTGGACTATATATATTCTACTATAATAGTGGACTATATATATTCTACTACTATAGTGGACTATATATATTCTACTATAGTGAACTATATATATTCTACTACTATAGTGGACTATATATATTCTACTACTATAGTGGACTATATATATTCTACTACTATAGTGAACTATATATATTCTACTACTATAGTGGACTATATATATTCTACTGTAGTGAACTATATATATTCTACTACTATAGTGGACTATATATATTATACTACTATAGTGGACTATATATATTCTACAATAATAATGGGGTGGTCTACATAGACCTCTGTTTACTGGGGCAGTCTTTGGTGCTTCTGTCTGCCTGTCTAACTAACATTATGTGTGTGTGTGTGTGTGTGTGTGTGTGTATGTGTGTATATATATATACGTGTGTGTGTGTGTGTGTGTGTGTGTGTGTGTGTGTGTGTGTGTGTGTGTGTGTGTGTGTGTGTGTGTGTGTGTGTGTGTGTGTGTGTGTGTGTGTGTGTGTGTGTGTGTGTGTAGGGGAGTCAGGGAGCTGGAGGGTGGATCTGAAGATGCGTATCCGTCCGTCCAGCAGTACAGGAGTCCTCTTCGCTCTGGTCCTCAACGATACCGTCCCCCTGTCTGTCGCCGTGGTTACGCAAGGACCTGACGAAGCTGTGAGTTCAGCAACGATCCCCACGCCCACACACACACACACACACACACACACACACACACACACACACACACACACACACACACACACACACACACACACACACACACCCATCACCTCTCCCCTCCTTTCTCCAGGACCTGCAGGTGTTCCTGGATGGAGTGTCCGTGGCAACGCTGCAGTCGTTGATGTTGTGTTACCCGGACCGTCTGTCTGTAGAACTGACTGTCACCCCCACTAGCCTGGAGATCGTCGCCAACACCTCCACCTGGTCCTACAGCCTCCCTGACGGGGCGCTGGATCGACTCAACAACACAATGATGACACACTCTGTCAGGACATGTATAGGAGGGCTTCCAGGTAACTAGCTGGTTCCTAACTAACTAACAAACCACAATGATGACACACTCTGTCAGGACATGTATAGGAGGACTGTCAGTTAACTAGCTAGTTACTAACTAACTAACTAAACACAATGATGACACACTCTGTCAGGACATGTATAGGAGGACTGTCAGGTCACTAGCTAGTAGCTCATTAGCCACAGGACTGCCAGGTAACTAACTAGTAGCTCATTAGCCACAGGACTGCCAGGTAACTAACTAGTAGCTCATTAGCCACAGGACTGCCAGGTAACTAGCTAGTAGCTCATTAGCCACAGGACTGCCAGGTAACTAACTAGTAGCTCATTAGCCACAGGACTGCCAGGTAACTAGCTAGTAGCTCATTAGCCATAGGACTGCCAGGTAACTAGCTAGTAGCTCATTAGCCATAGGACTGCCAGGTAACTAGCTAGTAACTCATTAGCCACAGGACTGCCAGGTAACTAACTAGTAGCTCATTAGCCACAGGACTGCCAGGTAACTAACTAGTAGCTCATTAGCCACAGGACTGCCAGGTAACTAACTAGTAGCTCATTAGCCACAGGACTGCCAGGTAACTAGCTAGTAGCTCATTAGCCATAGGACTGCCAGGTAACTAGCTAGTAGCTCATTAGCCATAGGACTGCCAGGTAACTAGCTAGTAGCTCATTAGCCACAGGACTGCCAGGTAACTAACTAGTAGCTCATTAGCCACAGGACTGCCAGGTAACTAACTAGTAGCTCATTAGCCACAGGACTGCCAGGTAACTAGCTAGTAGCTCATTAGCCACAGGACTGCCAGGTAACTAGCTAGTAGCTCATTAGCCACAGGACTGCCAGGTAACTAGCTAGTAGCTCATTAGCCACAGGACTGCCAGGTAACTAACTAGTAGCTCATTAGCCACAGGACTGCCAGGTAACTAGCTAGTAGCTCATTAGCCACAGGACTGCCAGGTAACTAGCTAGTAGCTCATTAGCCACAGGACTGCCAGGTAACTAGCTAGTAGCTCATTAGCCACAGGACTGCCAGGTAGCTAGCTAGTAGCTCATTAGCCACAAGACTGCCAGGTAGCTAGCTAGTAGCTCATTAGCCACAGGACTGCCAGGTAACTAGCTAGTAGCTCATTAGCCACAAGACTGCCAGGTATCTAACTAGTAGCTCATTAGCCACAGGACTGCCAGGTAACTAACTAGTAGCTCATTAGCCACAGGACTGCCAGGTAGCTAGCTAGTAGCTCATTAGCCACAAGACTGCCAGGTAGCTAACTAGTAGCTCATTAGCCACAGGACTGCCAGGTAGCTAGCTAGTAGCTCATTAGCCACAGGGCTGCCAGGTAGCTAGCTAGTAGCTCATTAGCCACAGGACTGCCAGGTAGCTAGCTAGTAGCTCATTAGCCACAGGGCTGCCAGGTAGCTAGCTAGTAGCTCATTAGCCACAGGACTTCCAGGTTGGTGAAACTAACGTAGTCCATATTTCAGAACTGATTCAGATTGATGCCGTGTGAAGTGTTTCTGGGTATTTAATCCCTCCGTCCGTCTCCAGATGAGGTCCCGGTCTCCGCCACCCCGGTGACAGCCTACTACCACGGCTGTATGGACATCAACGTCAACGCTCGACTGTTAGACTTCGACGAGGCGGACACTAAACACAACAGCATTAAGTCCCACTCCTGCCCCCCTGTCTCGCCCCCCCAAGACACTCTCTGACGACCCCCCCCCACCACCACCACTCACCCTACAGGAAGTGACCTCACAGCCAGGTCGACCAATCACCACACTTCTCTGTCCTGAGGCCCAAATCTGTGTATATGATCCTCTACCTAATGATTAGGAGGAGGGGGAGGGAGGGAGGGGGGTAGGGGGAGAGGAAGGGAGGGAAGAAAGGAGTGGGGGAGGGATGGGGAGAGGCAGGGAGAGAGGGGAGAAAGGGGGAGGGAGGGGGAGTGGAAGGGAGAAAGGGGGGAGGGAGGGAGGGAAGAAAGGAGTGGGGGAGGGATGGGGAGATTGGGGAGAAAGGGGGAGGGAGGGGCTCTGTGGAAGGGAGAAAGGGGAGGGAGAGATGGTGGGTGGACTTGCACAATGCAGTCATTTCTGTTTATTTAGTTTCCTGCACTCTTTGTTAGACTGTTTTTGAAGGTTTCATATTTTTCATTGGACACTTGTCCATCACCCTCACCATGGTTTGTATTGCCGTGAAATAAACACCAGGCTCTGTTCCTGTGAAGAAGAGGAGTTACCAAAACATGTTGCCATGGACACTGACTGTTCCAGCATCACTTGTTCTGTTGCCATAGACACTGACTGTTCCAGCATCACTGGTACTGTTGCCATAGACACTGACCGCTCCAGCATCACTTGTTCTGTTGCCATAGACACTGACTGTTCCAGCATCACTGGTTCTGTTGCCATAGACACTGACTGTTCCAGCATCACTGGTTCTATTGCCATAGACACTGACTGTTCCAGCATCACTGGTTCTGTTGCCATAGACACTGACTGTTCCAGCATCACTGGTTCTGTTGCCATAGACACTGACTGCTCCAGCATCACTTGTTCTATTGCCATAGACACTGACTGTTCCAGCATCACTGGTTCTGTTGCCATAGACACTGACAGTTCCAGCATCACTGGTTCTGTTGCCAGGGGTTCCATAGACATGTAGTGAAACAGCTGAGCTCTGAAAGGTTCTGATACAGTGGACCTGGGATACATGGTTCTGATATATACAGTCGGAAGTTTACATACACTGAGGTTGGAGTCATTAAAACTTGTTTTTCAACCACTCCACAATCTCTTGTTAAACAAACTATAGTTTTGGCGAGTCGGTTAGGACATCTACTTTGTGCATAACACACGTAATGTTTCCAACAATTGTTAAAAGACAGATTATTTCACTTTTAATTCACTGTATCACAATTCCAGTGGGTCAGAAGTTTACAAACACAAAGTTGACGGTGCCTTTAAACAGCCACAGCTCCAAAACTGCCATAAAAAAGCCTGACTACGGTTTGCAACTGCACATGGGGACAAAGCGCGTACTTTTTGGAGAAATGTCCTCTGGTCTGATGAAATAAAAATAGAACTGTTTGGCCATAATGACCATCGTTATGTTTGGAGGCTTGTAAGCCGAAGAATACCATCCCAACCGTGAAGCACGGGGGTGGCAGCATCATGTTGTGGGGGTGCTTTGCTGCAGGAGGGACTGGTGCACTTCACAAAATAGATGGCATCATGAGGAAGGAAAATTATGTGGATATATTGAAGCAACATCTCAAGACATCAGTCAGGAAGTTAAAGCTTGGTCGCAAATGGGTCTTCCAAATGGACAATGACCCCAAGCATACTTCCAAAGTTGTGGCAAGGCTTAAGGACAACAAAGTCAAGGTATTGGAGTGGCCATCACAAAGCCCTGACCTCAATCCCATAGAAAATCTGTGGGCAGCACTGAAAAGCGTGTGCGAGCAAAGAGGCCTACAAACCTGACTCAGTTACACCAGCTCTGTCAGGAGGAATGGACCAAAATTCACCCAACTTATTGTGGGAAGCTTGTGGAAGGATACCCGAAACGTTTGACCCAAGTTAAACAATTTAAAGGCAATGCTATCTGATAGATAGTTGAGTGTATGTAAACTTCTGACCCACTGGGAATGTGATGAAAGAAATAAAAGCTGAAATAAATAATTCTCTACTATTATTCTGACATTTCACATTCTTAAAATAAAGTGATCCTAACTGACCTAAGACAGGGAATGTTTACTAGGAATAAATGTCAGGAATTGTGAAAAACTGAGTTTAAATGTATTTGGCTACGGTGTATGTAAACTTCCGACTTCAACTGTATGTAGATGAGATAGATTGAATAGATATGTACCACAGATTTCTGGTTCTCACTTTTGTCTCTCTCCCTTTCTTCAGACACCCCAATGGTTAACTGTATATAAAAACATGCTCACTTTAATATATAAGTTAAACGTAGTTGTTTTTGTTGATGGATTGAGTGGTTTTTTTGTGTGTTTATTTGAACAAAAGTGATCCCAACGCATACTTGCTTTGGTACGAAAAACTGTGGTTGTGTCTGAAATCTTTCTAGCCTACTGCTTCTAATCAAATCAAATGTATTTATTAAAGCCCTTCTTACATCAGCTGATTTCTCAAAGTGCTATAAAACCCCAAACAGCAAGCTAAAATGTACTAGCCATACTACGTACGGATATACTAGTAAAACGCAGTATTAGACGTTAAACAAATATCAACATACTTGACAGGAAAGAAGCAGCGGACACTAGCGGCTGTTCGGTCACAGTTTCTGACGGACGTTTTATGGTGTGACACAACATACCGGTACGTGCCATTTTCGTTTGTCAAACTGAACACAATGCTAGCCAGCAGCTGACAAAATGAGTTTGTTTTTGGCCAAATTGTCATGCAAAAGGGACATAGACGAGGTAATAAAAACGGTCGCCGAAAAGGTTTTAGTTCTTCGGTTTGGAAGAGATGAAGACTCGGTCTGCCTGCAGCTTGACGAGATTGTAAGTAGCTAACATTAGCATGTGTAGCTAGATGGCTAACTAGCTAGCTCTACCAGCTAACTACTACAATATTGTGGCCAGTAAACATTGACATGCATGTCAGTCGTTACCAATATTTACAACAACACTGTCATTGTAAAAAAAACATTTTTTAAAAAACGTTTGTCTGTCTGAGTCGAAATGACAGTGTTGTCATTCTTTTGCCAGCTGTCCAAAACCTCCCACGACCTGAGTAACATGGCGTCTATCTACATCGTGGATGTGGACTCGGCTCCCGTCTACACGAGATACTTCGACATCAGCTACATCCCGTCTACCGTCTTCTTCTTCAACGGACAACACATGAAGGTTGATTATGGGTGAGGGGTGACATCTTAGTGTTGAGAAGGAAGATGGCCTACAACTGGACTCGGGCGTTAGAATACCACTGGTTGATTATACAATGTTAGTTTCAGTGAGTTGTAACACTCTCCTTTTAATGTCATAGATGTGGGTACTCCTCATATTAGCTACAAACCATTTCCCCTTTGTAGGCCTATAGTTAAAACACTGTTGACCCTATACAGGTCTCCAGATCACACCAAGTTTGTGGGCAGTTTTAAGACCAAGCAGGACTTCCTGGATCTGATCGAGGTGATCTACAGAGGAGCTATGAGGGGGAAGATGATCGTCAAGAGTCCTATCGACCCTCAGAACATCCCCAAGTACGACCTGCTCTACCATGGGATCTAATCCCATCACGACCTGCTCAACCATGGGATCTAACCCCATCACGACCTGCTCAACCATGGGATCTAACCCCATCACGACCTGCTCAACCATGGGATCTAGATTTCACCACGATTCCCCACCCTTCAGCGCGGTTTCAAGCACCCTGGCTGCAGATGTTGTCTGGCACGGTTTGAGCGCTCAAGCTGCAGATCTTGTCTGGGGGGCCTTCAGCACGGTTTGAGTGCTCAAGCTGCTGACAATTCATGGGAAAAGAAAACGTCTGACCAGCACAGAACGGATTGGCCTGGACAACTGTGGTATTGGCGTTATCAAGAGACCCCACTGCAGCTGGCGCCATCTCACTTCACCATTCATACCGATGTCGTGTTTAGTGAAACTGTCCATAACGTGAGGGTTGATGTTTCCTAGGGAAATAGATCTCTATAAGAGACACAGGTACATGTCAGAGTGGACAATCCTTTATTTCATACAATGAAGACTCGTTGCCAGCTGGACATTTCTTGTTGCCTCTTGTTTTATAGTGGGAATGAATGCTGAATCTAATGTATGTTTGGTGACGAGGTCTGACCCCTTTTGAAATTTGTGTTAATAAATGTGTCACTTCAAATGTTTGGTTTCATCTCTACTGTTTCACCACAATAAATCATTATCTGCTAAATAAATGTAATCAGGCCATTCACAATGCAGGAGGTCCTTGTATTATCTAAGCCCAGGCACCTGACAGTGCTGGAGATCCTTGTGTTATCTAAGCCTAGGCACCAGACAGTGCAGGAGATCCGTGTGTTATCTAAGCCCAGGCACCAGACAGTGCAGGAGATCCTTGTATTATCTAAGCCCAGGCACCACAGACAGTGCAGGAGATCCTTGTATTATCTAAGCCCAGGCACCACAGACAGTGCAGGAGATCCTTGTATTATCTAAGCCCAGGCACCACAGACAGTGCAGGAGATCCTTGTATTATCTAAGCCCAGGCACCACAGACAGTGCTGGAGATCCTTGTATTATCTAAGCCCAGGCACCACAGACAGTGCAGGAGATCCTTGTATTATCTAAGCCCAGGCACCAGACAGTGCTGGAGATCCTTGTATTATCTAAGCCCAGGCACCAGACAGTGTTAGGAGGCAGCCCAGGCACCAGACAGTGTTGGAGATCCTTGTATTATCTAAGCCCAGGCACCACAGACAGTGCAGGAGATCCTTGTATTATCTAAGCCCAGGCACCAGACAGTGCAGGAGATCCTTGTATTATCTAAGCCCAGGCACCACAGACAGTGCAGAGATCCTTGTATTATCTAAGCCCAGGCACCACAGACAGTGCAGGAGATCCTTGTATTATCTAAGCCCAGGCACCAGACAGTGCAGGAGATCCTTGTATTATCTAAGCCCAGGCACCACAGACAGTGCAGGAGATCCTTGTATTATCTAAGCCCAGGCACCACAGACAGTGCAGGAGATCCTTGTATTATCTAAGCCCAGGCACCACAGACAGTGCAGGAGATCCTTGTGTTATCTAAGCCCAGGCACCACAGACAGTGCTGGAGATCCTTGTATTATCTAAGCCCAGGCACCACAGACAGTGCAGGAGATCCTTGTATTATCTAAGCCCAGGCACCACAGACAGTGCAGGAGATCCTTGTATTATCTAAGCCCAGGCACCACAGACAGTGTTATAGATCCTTGTATTATCTAAGCCCAGGCACCACAGACAGTGCTGGAGATCCTTGTATTATCTAAGCCCAGGCACCACAGACAGTGTTAGGAGATCCTTGTATTATCTAAGCCCAGGCACCACAGACAGTGCTGGAGATCCTTGTATTATCTAAGCCCAGGCACAGACAGTGCAGGAGATCCTTGTATTATCTAAGCCCAGGCACCAGACAGTGCAGGAGATCCTTGTGTTATCTAAGCCCAGGCACCACAGACAGTGCTGGAGATGCTTGTATTATCTAAGCCCAGGCACCACAGACAGTGCAGGAGACCATTGATATATTAGCCCAGGCACCACAGACAGTGCAGGAGATCCTTGTATTATCTAAGCCCAGGCACCACAGACCAGGAGATCCTTGTATTATCTGCCCAGGCACCATGAGATATATTACCCAGAGTTGTGTGGTTACCATGAGATATATTACCCAGAGTTGTGTGGTGACCATGAGATATATTACCCAGAGTTGTGTGGTGACCATGAGATATATTACCCAGAGTTGTGTGGTTACCATGAGATATATTACCCAGAGTTGTGTGGTTACCATGAGATATATTACCCAGAGTTGTGTGGTTACCATGAGATATATTACCCAGAGTTGTGTGGTGACCATGAGATATATTACCCAGAGTTGTGTGGTTGACCGTGAGATATATTACCCAGAGTTGTGTGGTTACCATGAGATATATTACCCAGAGTTGTGTGGTTACCATGAGATATATTACCCAGAGTTGTGTGGTTACCATGAGATATATTACCCAGAGTTGTATGGTTACCATGAGATATATTACCCAGAGGGAATTGTTGATAATGCTGTACATTTTTATTCTAGATAACATTTTATTTGTAAAAATGTGCCAAAAAATAATGCATTTTACATAAATGTCTTTAGTATTTTACAGATAGTAAGATGAAAAAAAAGTATTTATCCACAATCTGTTGTCGACAAGTCCGACCCTGGAGTGTCTTAACAAAATTAAACTAAATATTTAGGATGACCTGGAGTGTCTTAGCAAAATGAAACTAAATATTTAGGATGACCTGGAGTGTCTTAGCAAAATGAAACTAAATATTTAGGATGACCTGGAGTGTCTTAGCAAAATGAAACTAAATATTTAGGATGACCTGGAGTGTCTTAGCAAAATGAAACTAAATATTTAGGATGACCTGGAGTGTCTTAACAAAATGAAACTAAATATTTAGGATGACCTGGAGTGTCTTAGCAAAATGAAACTAAATATTTAGGATGACCTGGAGTGTCTGAGCAAAATGAAACTAAATATTTAGGATAACCTCATCCAGAATCCAGTAAAATGAATTAGACGTGTCTTTCTGACCATAAGATAAATACTCAATTCCCACTGTACTCCTGTACTTCACTGGTGCTGTCAGTAAGGCCTGGTGATGCCTCTCCAGGTGTGAGGTCTGATCTGTCCCACTGGTGCTGTCAGTAAGGCCTGATCTGTCCCACTGGTGCTGTCAGTAAGACCTGATCTGTCTCACTGGTGCTGTCAGTAAAGCCTGATCTGTCCCACTGGTGCTGTCAAAGGCCTGATCTGTCTCACTGGTGCTGTCAGTAAAGCCTGATCTGTCCCACTGGTGCTGTCAGTAAGACCTGATCTGTCTCACTGGTGCTGTCAGTAAGGCCTGATCTGTCCCACTGGTGCTGTCAGTAAGGCCTGGTGATGCCTCTCCTGTTGTGAGGTCTGATCTGTCCCACTGGTGCTGTCAGTAAGGCCTGATCTGTCCCACTGGTGCTGTCAGTAAGGCCTGATCTGTCCCACTGGTGCTGTCAGTAAGGCCTGGTGATGCCTCTCCCATTGTGAGGTCTGATCTGTCCCACTGGTGCTGTCAGTAAGGCCTGGCGATGCCTCTCCTGTTGTGAGGTCTGATCTGTCCCACTGTGCCCCCTGCTGCGGGTCACCATACTGAAGGTGGTGGGTGGTTTAGGACTCAGCGTTTTGGAGAAGAACCTGAACACAGACTCCATGCAGACAGATGGCGCCGCGTCATGACTCTGTGTCCCAGCTGACATCTGAGGGCATCCTGCTTTCAGTGACCCCACCGGCTGGTTCAGGGGCTTGGAGCTCAGTACCCACCTAAAAGGCCACGTGTTATGTGCAATGTAAAAGAGAATATATTGTCAATTACTTCCCTGGTTATATAAAGACATCAACCCACCTCCTAGAGCGTGTCCTGACTTCCCTGGTTATATAAACCCACCTCCTAGAGCGTGTCCTGACTTCCCTGGTTATATAAAGACACCTCCTGGAGCGTGTCCTGACTTCCCTGGTTATATAAAGACACCTAGAGCGTGTCCTGACTTCCCTGGTTATATAAAGACACCTCCTGGAGCGTGTCCTGACTTCCCTGGTTATATAAAGATATCAACCCATCTCCTAGAGCGTGTCCTGACTTCCCTGGTTATATAAAGACACCAACCCACCTCCTAGAGCGTGTCCTGACTTCCCTGGTTATATAAAGACATCAACCCACCTCCTAGAGCGTGTCCTGACTTCCCTGGTTATATAAACCCACCTCCTAGAGCGTGTCCTGACTTCCCTGGTTATATAAAGACACCTCCTGGAGCGTGTCCTGACTTCCCTGGTTATATAAAGACACCTCCTAGAGCGTGTCCTGACTTCCCTGGTTATATAAAGACACCTCCTGGAGCGTGTCCTGACTTCCCTGGTTATATAAACCCACCTCCTGGAGCGTGTCCTGACTTCCCTGGTTATATAAAGACACCTCCTGGAGCGTGTCCTGACTTCCCTGGTTATATAAACCCACCTCCTGGAGCGTGTCCTGACTTCCCTGGTTGATAAAGACACCTCCTAGAGCGTGTCCTGACTTCCCTGGTTATATAAAGACACCTCCTAGAGCGTGTCCTGACTTCCCTGGTTATATAAACCCACCTCCTGGAGCGTGTCCTGACTTCCCTGGTTATATAAAGACACCTCCTGGAGCGTGTCCTGACTTCCCTGGTTATATAAAGACACCTCCTGGAGCGTGTCCTGACTTCCCTGTTATATAAAGACACCTCCTAGAGCGTGTCCTGACTTCCCTGGTTATATAAAGACACCTCCTGGAGCGTGTCCTGACTTCCCTGGTTATATAAAGACACCTCCTGGAGCGTGTCCTGACTTCCCTGGTTATATAAAGACACCTCTTGGAGCGTGTCCTGACTTCCCTGGTTATATAAAGACACCTCCAGAGCGTGTCCTGACTTCCCTGGTTATATAAAGACACCTCTTGGAGCGTGTCCTGACTTCCCTGGTTATATAAAGACATCAACCCACCTCCTGGAGCGTGTCCTGACTTCCCTGGTTATATAAAGACACCTCCTAGAGCGTGTCCTGACTTCCCTGGTTATATAAAGACACCTCCTAGAGCGTGTCCTGACTTCCCTGGTTATATAAAGACACCTCCTAGAGCCTGACTTCCCTGGTTATATAAACCCACCTCCTAGAGCGTGTCCTGACTTCCCTGGTTATATAAAGACACCTCCTAGAGCGTGTCCTGACTTCCCTGGTTATATAAAGACACCTCCTAGAGCGTGTCCTGACTTCCCTGGTTATATAAAGACACCTCCTAGAGCGTGTCCTGACTTCCCTAGTTATATAAAGACACCTCCTAGAGCGTGTCCTGACTTCCCTGGTTATATAAAGACACATCCTGGAGCGTGTCCTGACTTCCCTGGTTATATAAAGACACATCCTGGAGCGTGTCCTGACTTCCCTGGTTATATAAAGACACCAACCCACCTCCTGGAGCGTGTCCCGACTTCCCTGGTTATATAAAGACACCTCCTGGAGCGTGTCCTGACTTCCCTGGTTATATAAAGACACCTCCTAGAGCGTGTGGTGACTTCCCTGGTTATATAAAGACACCTCCTAGAGTGTGTCCTGACTTCCCTGGTTATATAAAGACACCTCCTGGAGCGTGTCCTGACTTCCCTGGTTATATAAAGACACCTCCCGGAGCGTGTCCTGACTTCCCTGGTTATATAAAGACACCTCCCGGAGCGTGTCCTGACTTCCCTGGTTATATAAAGACACCTCCTAGAGCGTGTCCTGACTTCCCTGGTTATATGACACCTCCTAGAGCGTGTCCTGACTTCCCTGGTTATATAAACCCACCTCCTGGAGCGTGTCCTGACTTCCCTGGTTATATAAAGACACCTCCTAGAGCGTGTCCTGACTTCCCTGGTTATATAAAGACACCTCCTAGAGTGTGTCCTGACTTCCCTGGTTATATAAAGACACCTCCTGTAGCGTGTCCTTACTTCCCTGGTTATATAAACCCACCTCCTGGAGCGTGTCCTGACTTCCCTGGTTATATAAAGACACCTCCTGGAGCGTGTCTTGACTTCCCTGGTTATATAAACCCACCTCCTAGAGCGTGTCCTGACTTCCCTGGTTATATAAAGACATCAACCCACCTCCTAGAGCGTGTCCTGACTTCCCTGGTTATACAAAGACACCAACCCACCTCCTGGAGCGTGTCCTGACTTCCCCTGGTTATATAAAGACACCTCCTGGAGCGTGTCCTGACTTCCCTGGTTATATAAAGACACCTCCTGGAGCGTGTCCTGACTTCCCTGGTTATATAAAGACACCTCCTGGAGCGTGTCCTGACTTCCCTGGTTATATAAAGACACCTCCTGGAGCGTGTCCTGACTTCCTGGTTATATAAAGACACCTCCTGGAGCGTGTCCTGACTTCCCTGGTTATATAAAGACACCTCCTAGAGTGTGTCCTGACTTCCCTGGTTATATAAAGACACCTCCTGTAGCGTGTCCTTACTTCCCTGGTTATATAAACCCACCTCCTGGAGCGTGTCCTGACTTCCCTGGTTATATAAAGACACCTCCTGGAGCGTGTCTTGACTTCCTGGTTATATAAACCCACCTCCTAGAGCGTGTCCTGACTTCCCTGGTTATATAAAGACATCAACCCACCTCCTAGAGCGTGTCCTGACTTCCCTGATTATATAAAGACACCAACCCACCTCCTAGAGCGTGTCCTGACTTCCCTGGTTATATAAAGACACCTCCTGGAGCGTGTCCTGACTTCCCTGGTTATATAAAGACACCTCCTGGAGCGTGTCCTGACTTCCCTGGTTATATAAAGACACCTCCTAGAGCGTGTCCTGACTTCCCTGGTTATATAAAGACACCTCCTAGAGCGTGTCCCGACTTCCCTGGTTATATAAAGACACCTCCTAGAGCGTGTCCCGACTTCCCTGGTTATATAAAGACACCTCCTAGAGCGTGTCCCGACTTCCCTGGTTATATAAAGACACCTCCTGGAGCGTGTCCTGACTTCCCTGGTTATATAAACCCACCTCCTGGAGCGTGTCCTGACTTCCCTGGTTATATAAAGACACCAACCCACCTCCTGGAGCGTGTCCTGACTTCCCTGGTTATATAAAGACACCTCCTGGAGCGTGTCCTGACTTCCTTGGTTATATAAAGACATCAACCCACCTCCTAGAGCGTGTCCTGACTTCCCTGGTTATATAAAGACACCTCCTGGAGCGTGTCCTGACTTCCCTGGTTATATAAACCCACCTCCTAGAGCGTGTCCTGACTTCCCTGGTTATATAAAGACACCAACCCACCTCCTGGAGCGTGTCCTGACTTCCCTGGTTATATAAAGACACCTCCTGGAGCGTGTCCTGACTTCCCTGTTTATATAAAGACACCTCCTAGAGCGTGTCCTGACTTCCCTGGTTATATAAAGACACCTCCTGGAGCGTGTCCTGACTTCCCTGGTTATATAAAGACACCTCCTGGAGCGTGTCCTGACTTCCCTGGTTATATAAAGACACCTCCTAGAGCGTGTCCCGACTTCCCTGGTTATATAAAGACACCTCCTAGAGCGTGTCCCGACTTCCCTGGTTATATAAAGACACCTCCTGGAGCGTGTCCTGACTTCCCTGGTTATATAAAGACACCTCCCAGAGCGCGTCCTGACTTCCCTGGTTATATAAAGACACCAACCCACCTCCTGGAGCGTGTCCTGACTTCCCTGGTTATATAAAGACACCTCCCAGAGCGCGTCCTGACTTCCCTGGTTATATAAAGACACCTCCTGGAGCGTGTCCTGACTTCCCTGGTTATATAAAGACACCTCCTAGAGCGTGTCCTGACTTCCCTGGTTATATAAAGACACCTCCTAGAGCGTGTCCTGACTTCCCTGGTTATATAAAGACACCTCCTGGAGCGTGTCCTGACTTCCCTGGTTATATAAAGACATCTCCTGGAGCGTGTCCTGACTTCCCTGGTTATATAAAGACATCAACCCACCTCCTAGAGCGTGTCCTGACTTCCCTGGTTATAAAAGACACCAACCCACCTCCTGGAGCGTGTTCTGACTTCCCTGGTTATATAAAGACATCAACCCACCTCCTAGAGCGTGTCCTGACTTCCCTGGTTATATAAAGACACCAACCCACCTCCTAGAGCGTGTCCTGACTTCCCTGGTTATATAAAGACACCTCCCAGAGCGTGTCCTGACTTCCCTGGTTATATAAAGACACCAACCCACCTCCTAGAGCGTGTCCTGACTTCCCTGGTTATATAAAGACATCAACCCACCTCCTAGAGCGTGTCCTGACTTCCCTGGTTATATAAAGTCACCAACCCACCTCCTAGGGCGTGTCCTGACTTCCCTGGCTATATAAAGACATCAACCCACCTCCTAGAGCGTGTCCTGACTTCCATGGTTATATAAAGACACCTCCTGGAGCGTGTCCTGACTTCCCTGGTTATATAAAGACACCTCCTAGAGCGCGTCCTGACTTCCCTGGTTATATAAAGACACCTCCTAGAGCGTGTCCTTACTTCCCTGGTTATATAAAGACACCTCCTGGAGCGTGTCCTGACTTCCCTGGTTATATAAACTTCCCTGGTTATATAAAGACATCAACCCACCTCCTAGAGCGTGTCCTGACTTCCCTGGTTATATAAAGACATCAACCCACCTCCTAGAGCGTGTCCTGACTTCCCTGGTTATATAAAGACACCAACCCACCTCCTAGAGCGTGTCCTGACTTCCCTGGTTATATAAAAAGACACCAACCCACCTCCTAGAGCGTGTCCTGACTTCCCTGGTTATATAAAGACACCTCCTAGAGCGTGTCCTGACTTCCCTGGTTATATAAAGACACCTCCCAGAGCGTGTCCTGACTTCCCTGGTTATATAAAGACACCTCCTAGAGCGTGTCCTGACTTCCCTGGTTATATAAAGACACCTCCTGGAGCGTGTCCTGACTTCCCTGGTTATATAAAGACACCTCCTAGAGCGCGTCCTGACTTCCCTGGTTATATAAAGACACCTCCTAGAGCGTGTCCTGACTTCCCTGGTTATATAAAGACACCTCCTGGAGCGTGTCCTGACTTCCCTGGTTATATAAAGACACCTCCTGGAGCGTGTCCTGACTTCCCTGGTTATATAAAGACATCAACCCACCTCCTAGAGCGTGTCCTGACTTCCCTGGTTATATAAAGACACCAACCCACCTCCTAGAGCGTGTCCTGACTTCCCTGGTTATATAAAGACACCTCCTCCTGGAGCGTGTCCTGACTTCCCTGGTTATATAAAGACACCCCTGGAGCGGTTATATATAAAGACACCTCCTGGAGCGTGTCCTGACTTCCTGGTTATATAAAGACACCTCCTAGAGCGTGTCCTGACTTCCCTGGTTATATAAAGACACCTCCTGGAGCGTGTCCTGACTTCCCTGGTTATATAAAGACACCTCCTAGAGCGTGTCCTGACTTCCCTGGTTATATAAAGACACCACCTCCTGGAGCGTGTCCTGACTTCCCTGGTTATATAAAGACACCTCCTGGAGCGTGTCCTGACTTCCCTGGTTATATAAAGACACCTCCTGGAGCGTGTCCTGACTTCCCTGGTTATATAAAGACACCTCCTGGAGCGTGTCCTGACTTCCCTGGTTATATAAAGACACCTCCTGGAGCGTGTCCTGACTTCCCTGGTTATATAAAGACACCTCCTAGAGCGTGTCCTGACTTCCCTGGTTATATAAAGACACCTCCTAGAGCGTGTCCTGACTTCCCTGGTTATATAAAGACACCTCCTGGAGCGTGTCCTGACTTCCCTGGTTATATAAAGACACCTCCTGGAGCGTGTCCTGACTTCCTGTTTATATAAAGACACCTCCTAGAGCGTGTCCTGACTTCCCTGGTTATATAAAGACACCTCCTGGAGCGTGTCCTGACTTCCCTGGTTATATAAAGACACCTCCTGGAGCGTGTCCTGACTTCCCTGGTTATATAAAGACACCTCCTAGAGCGTGTCCTGACTTCCCTGGTTATATAAAGACACCTCCTAGAGCGTGTCCTGACTTCCCTGGTTATATAAAGACACCTCCTGGAGCGTGTCCTGACTTCCCTGGTTATATAAAGACACCTCCTGGAGCGTGTCCTGACTTCCCTGGTTATATAAAGACACCTCCTGGAGCGTGTCCTGACTTCCCTGGTTATATAAAGACACCTCCCAGAGCGCGTCCTGACTTCCCTGGTTATATAAAGACACCTCCTGGAGCGTGTCCTGACTTCCCTGGTTATATAAAGACACCTCCTAGAGCGTGTCCTGACTTCCCTGGTTATATAAAGACACCTCCTAGAGCGTGTCCTGACTTCCCTGGTTATATAAAGACACCTCCTGGAGCGTGTCCTGACTTCCCTGGTTATATAAAGACACCTCCTAGAGCGTGTCCTGACTTCCCTGGTTATATAAAGACACCTCCTGGAGCGTGTCCTGACTTCCCTGGTTATATAAAGACACCTCCTGGAGCGTGTCCTGACTTCCCTGGTTATATAAAGACACCTCCTAGAGCGTGTCCTGACTTCCCTGGTTATATAAAGACACCTCCTGGAGCGTGTCCTGACTTCCCTGGTTATATAAAGACACCTCCTGGAGCGTGTCCTGACTTCCCTGGTTATATAAAGACACCTCCTAGAGCGTGTCCTGACTTCCCTGGTTATATAAAGACACCTCCTAGAGCGTGTCCTGACTTCCCTGGTTATATAAAGACACCTCCTGGAGCGTGTCCTGACTTCCCTGGTTATATAAAGACACCTCCTGGAGCGTGTCCTGACTTCCCTGGTTATATAAAGACATCAACCCACCTCCTAGAGCGTGTCCTGACTTCCCTGGTTATATAAAGACACCTCCTGGAGCGTGTCCTGACTTCCCTGGTTATATAAAGACACCTCCTGGAGCGTGTCCTGACTTCCCTGGTTATATAAACCCACCTCCTAGAGCGTGTCCTGACTTCCCTGGTTATATAAAGACATCAACCCACCTCCTAGAGCGTGTCCTGACTTCCCTGGTTATATAAAGACACCAACCCACCTCCTGGAGCGTGTCCTGACTTCCCTGGTTATATAAAGACACCTCCTGGAGCGTGTCCTGACTTCCCTGGTTATATAAAGACACCTCCTGGAGCGTGTCCTGACTTCCCTGGTTATATAAAGACACCTCCTGGAGCGTGTCCTGACTTCCCTGGTTATATAAAGACACCTCCTAGAGCGTGTCCTGACTTCCCTGGTTATATAAAGACACCTCCTAGAGCGTGTCCTGACTTCCCTGGTTATATAAAGACACCTCCTAGAGCGTGTCCTGACTTCCCTGGTTATATAAAGACACCTCCTGGAGCGTGTCCTGACTTCCCTGGTTATATAAACCCACCTCCTGGAGCGTGTCCTGACTTCCCTGGTTATATAAACCCACCTCCTGGAGCGTGTCCTGACTTCCCTGGTTATATAAAGACACCTCCTAGAGCGTGTCCTGACTTCCCTGGTTATATAAAGACACCTCCTAGAGCGTGTCCTGACTTCCCTGGTTATATAAAGACACCTCCTAGAGCGTGTCCTGACTTCCCTGGTTATATAAAGACACCAACCCACCTCCTGGAGCGTGTCCTGACTTCCCTGGTTATATAAAGACACCTCCTGGAGCGTGTCCTGACTTCCCTGGTTATATAAAGACACCTCCCAGAGCGCGTCCTGACTTCCCTGGTTATATAAAGACACCAACCCACCTCCTGGAGCGTGTCCTGACTTCCCTGGTTATATAAAGACACCTCCCAGAGCGCGTCCTGACTTCCCTGGTTATATAAAGACACCTCCTGGAGCGTGTCCTGACTTCCCTGGTTATATAAAGACACCTCCTAGAGCGTGTCCTGACTTCCCTGGTTATATAAAGACACCTCCTAGAGCGTGTCCTGACTTCCCTGGTTATATAAAGACACCTCCTGGAGCGTGTCCTGACTTCCCTGGTTATATAAAGACATCTCCTAGAGCGTGTCCTGACTTCCCTGGTTATAAAAGACACCAACCCACCTCCTAGAGCGTGTTCTGACTTCCCTGGTTATATAAAGACATCAACCCAAGACACCAACCCACCTCCTAGAGCGTGTCCTGACTTCCCTGGTTATATAAAGACACCTCCCAGAGCGTGTCCTGACTTCCCTGGTTATATAAAGACACCTCCTAGAGCGTGTCCTGACTTCCCTGGTTATATAAAGACATCAACCCACCTCCTAGAGCGTGTCCTGACTTCCCTGGTTATATAAAGACATCAACCCACCTCCTAGAGCGTGTCCTGACTTCCCTGGTTATATAAAGACACCAACCCACCTCCTAGAGCGTGTCCTGACTTCCCTGGTTATATAAAGACACCTCCCAGAGCGTGTCCTGACTTCCCTGGTTATATAAAGACACCTCCTAGAGCGTGTCCTGACTTCCCTGGTTATATAAAGACATCAACCCACCTCCTAGAGCGTGTCCTGACTTCCCTGGTTATATAAAGACACCTCCCAGAGCGTGTCCTGACTTCCCTGGTTATATAAAGACACCTCCTAGAGCGTGTCCTGACTTCCCTGGTTATATAAAGACATCAACCCACCTCCTAGAGCGTGTCCTGACTTCCCTGGTTATATAAAGACACCAACCCACCTCCTAGAGCGTGTCCTGACTTCCCTGGTTATATAAAGACACCTCCTAGAGCGTGTCCTGACTTCCCTGGTTATATAAAGACACCTCCTGGAGCGTGTCCTGACTTCCCTGGTTATATAAAGACACCTCCTGGAGCGTGTCCTGACTTCCCTGGTTATATAAAGACATCAACCCACCTCCTAGAGCGTGTCCTGACTTCCCTGGTTATATAAAGACATCAACCCACCTCCTAGAGCGTGTCCTGACTTCCCTGGTTATATAAAGTCACCAACCCACCTCCTAGGGCGTGTCCTGACTTCCCTGGTTATATAAAGACATCAACCCACCTCCTAGAGCGTGTCCTGACTTCCCTGGTTATATAAAGACACCTCCTAGAGCGTGTCCTGACTTCCCTGGTTATATAAAGACACCTCCTAGAGCGTGTCCTGACTTCCCTGGTTATATAAAGACATCAACCCACCTCGTAGAGCGTGTCCTGACTTCCCTGGTTATATAAAGACACCAACCCACCTCCTAGAGCGCGTCCTGACTTCCCTGGTTATATAAAGACATCAACCCACCTCCTAGAGCGTGTCCTCAGCCACTCCCGGCCCACCACGTCCAACGGCTGGTGCCACAGGCTGTGGGAGGAGTCCAGGAAGGCCGCCGCCCACACCTGCCCCACCACTTGTTGTGGGCGTCGGCACAGCAGGTCCACGAACGCCAGGCCTCCGTAACCGTGCGCTACCACGACGACACGCCGGGAGACGCAGCGCGACACCAGGAGGTCCCAGACGCGGTGAACGTGCTCCTCCGGAGTCTCCCCAACACCTCCTCCCTGGTTGGGGTTCATCAGGAGGACAGAGCTGCCCTCTTCTAGGACCCTCTTCACGTAGGGGATCATGCTGCCTCTTTCCAGACCTCGGCTGGCAGCAGCCCTCCAGCTCCACAGCCCGCAGCGCATCGTTCCCCGGTCCTGGACCACCACCAACAGGGTGGCAGGGCTCTCCAGGGCCCCAGGGGAGAGGTACACGTAGCCCTGGCTGGGGGCTCCTCGGTGGGGGCTAAAGTAGACCCTGTGGTCCCCCTGCCCCTGAGGCTCTGCTGGAGGAGGGAGGTAGACCTCCTTGCTGAGAGATGGAGGAGGGAGGTCGACCTCCTTGCTGAGGGGTGGGAGGTAGAGCCTGAAGAGGTGCAGCTGCTCCTCCAGGAGAGAGTGAACGTGTTGGGTGACGTGGAGACATAAGGCCTGGTCCTCTCTCTGGGCGGCGTCTGGGTCACAGCTCCGCTGGAACATGAAGGGCTCCTGGGTGACCCGGTGACACAGACGCCCGTCCGAGGTGAAACGATAGGGGAAGATTGAGGGAGGAGAGACAGTCTGACCCCCCTGGCTCTGGGTCTGACCCTGGCTCTTAGCGGTGTCCAACATTAACTCCATCCTGGTGCAAAGCATAAAGAGAGATGTCAAACACTGGGCCAACTGATCCTGTTAGTCTCTAGCCTGGGAGTATTGAGGAAGGGCTATCTGATCCTGTTAATCTCTAGCCTGGGAGTATTGAGGAAGGGCTATCTGATCCCGTTAGTCTCCAGCCTGGGAGTATTGAGGAAGGGCTATCTGATCCCGTTAGTCTCCAGCCTGGGAGTATTGAGGGAGGGCTACGTCTAGCCTGGGAGTATTGAGGGAGGGCTATCTGATCCCGTTAGTCTCCAGCCTGGGAGTATTGAGGAAGGGCTATCTGATCCCGTTAGTCTCCAGCCTGGGAGTATTGAGGGAGGGCTACGTCTAGCCTGGGAGTATTGAGGGAGGGCTACCTGATCCCGTTAGTCTCCAGCCTGGGAGTATTGAGGGAGGGCTACCTGATCCCGTTAGTCTCCAGCCTGGGAGTATTGAGGGAGGGCTACCTGATCCCGTTAGTCTCCAGCCTGGGAGTATTGAGGGAGGGCTACCTGATCCCGTTAGTCTCCAGCCTGGGAGTATTGAGGGAGGGCTACCTGATCCCGTTAGTCTCCAGCCTGGGAGTATTGAGGGAGGGCTACCTGATCCCGTTAGTCTCCAGCCTGGGAGTATTGAGGGAGGGCTACCTGATCCCGTTAGTCTCCAGCCTGGGAGTATTGAGGGAGGGCTACCTGATCCCGTTAGTCTCTAGCCTGGGAGTATTGAGGAAGGGCTACCTGATCCCGTTAGTCTCTAGCCTGGGAGTATTGAGGAAGGGCTACCTGATCCCGTTAGTCTCTAGCCTGGGAGTATTGAGGAAGGGCTACCTGATCCCGTTAGTCTCTAGCCTGGGAGTATTGAGGAAGGGCTACCTGATCCCGTTAGTCTCTAGCCTGGGAGTATTGAGGAAGGGCTATCTGATCCCGTTAGTCTCTAGCCTGGGAGTATTGAGGAAGGGCTACCTGATCCCGTTAGTCTCTAGCCTGGGAGTATTGAGGAAGGGCTACCTGATCCCGTTAGTCTCTAGCCTGGGAGTATTGAGGAAAGGCTACCTGATCCCGTTAGTCTCTAGCCTGGGAGTATTGAGGAAGGGCTATCTGATCCCGTTAGTCTCTAGCCTGGGAGTATTGAGGAAGGGCTACCTGATCCCGTTAGTCTCTAGCCTGGGAGTATTGAGGAAGGGCTATCTGATCCCGTTAGTCTCTAGCCTGGGATTATTGAGGAAGGGCTACCTGATCCCGTTAGTCTCTAGCCTGGGAGTATTGAGGAAGGGCTACCTGATCCCGTTAGTCTCTAGCCTGGGAGTATTGAGGAAGGGCTATCTGATCCCGTTAGTCTCTAGCCTGGGAGTATTGAGGAAGGGCTACCTGATCCCGTTAGTCTCTAGCCTGGGAGTATTGAGGAAGGGCTATCTGATCCCGTTAGTCTCTAGCCTGGGAGTATTGAGGAAGGGCTACATCTAGCCTGGGAGTATTGAGGAAGGGCTATCTGATCCTGTTAGTCTCTAGCCTGGGAGTATTGAGGAAGCGCTATCTGATCCCATTAGTCTCTAGCCTGGGAGTATTGAGGAAGGGCTATCTGATCCTGTTAGTCTCTAGCCTGGGAGTATTGAGGAAGGGCTATCTGATCCTGTTAGTCTCTAGCCTGGGAGTATTGAGGAAGGGCTATCTGATCCCGTTAGTCTCTAGCCTGGGAGTATTGAGGAAGGGCTATCTGATCCCATTAGTCTCTAGCCTGGGAGTATTGAGGAAGGGCTATCTGATCCCGTTAGTCTCTAGCCTGGGAATATTGAGGGAGGGCTATCTGATCCTGTTAGTCTCTAGCCTGGGAGTATTGAGGAAGGGCTATCTGATCCCGTTAGTCTCTAGCCTGGGAATATTGAGGGAGGGCTATCTGATCCCGTTAGTCTCTAGCCTGGGAGTATTGCTGGGGAGGGCTACGTCTAGCCTGGGAGTATTGAGGAAGGGCTATCTGATCCTGTTAGTCTCTAGCCTGGGAGTATTGAGGGAGGGCTACGTCTAGCCTGGGAGTATTGAGGAAGGGCTACCTGATCCTGTTAGTCTCTAGCCTGGGAGTATTGAGGAAAGGCTACCTGATCCCGTTAGTCTCTAGCCTGGGAGTATTGAGGAAGGGCTACCTGATCCCGTTAGTCTCTAGCCTGGGAGTATTGAGGAAGGGCTACCTGATCCCGTTAGTCTCTAGCCTGGGAGTATTGAGGAATGGCTATCTGATCCCGTTAGTCTCTAGCCTGGGATTATTGAGGAAGGGCTACCTGATCCCGTTAGTCTCTAGCCTGGGAGTATTGAGGAAGGGCTACCTGATCCCGTTAGTCTCTAGCCTGGGAGTATTGAGGAAGGGCTACCTGATCCCATTAGTCTCTAGCCTGGGAGTATTGAGGAAGGGCTACCTGATCCCGTTAGTCTCTAGCCTGGGAGTATTGAGGAAGGGCTACCTGATCCCGTTAGTCTCTAGCCTAGGAGTATTGAGGAAGGGCTACGTCTAGCCTGGGAGTATTGAGGAAGGGCTATCTGATCCCGTTAGTCTCTAGCCTGGGAGTATTGAGGAAGCGCTATCTGATCCCGTTAGTCTCTAGCCTGGGAGTATTGAGGAAGGGCTATCTGATCCTGTTAGTCTCTAGCCTGGGAGTATTGAGGAAGGGCTATCTGATCCTGTTAGTCTCTAGCCTGGGAGTATTGAGGAAGGGCTATCTGATCCCGTTAGTCTCTAGCCTGAGAGTATTGAGGAAGGGCTATCTGATCCCATTAGTCTCTAGCCTGGGAGTATTGAGGAAGGGCTATCTGATCCCGTTAGTCTCTAGCCTGGGAATATTGAGGGAGGGCTATCTGATCCTGTTAGTCTCTAGCCTGGGAGTATTGAGGAAGGGCTATCTGATCCCGTTAGTCTCTAGCCTGGGAATATTGAGGGAGGGCTATCTGATCCCGTTAGTCTCTAGCCTGGGAGTATTGAGGGAGGGCTACGTCTAGCCTGGGAGTATTGAGGAAGGGCTATCTGATCCTGTTAGTCTCTAGCCTGGGAGTATTGAGGGAGGGCTACGTCTAGCCTGGGAGTATTGAGGAAGGGCTACCTGATCCTGTTAGTCTCTAGCCTGGGAGTATTGAGGAAGGGCTACCTGATCCCGTTAGTCTCTAGCCTGGGAGTATTGAGGAAGGGCTATCTGATCCTGTTAGTCTCTAGCCTGGGAGTATTGAGGAAGGGCTATCTGATCCCGTTAGTCTCTAGCCTGGGAGTATTGAGGAATGGCTATCTGATCCCGTTAGTCTCTAGCCTGGGATTATTGAGGAAGGGCTACCTGATCCCGTTAGTCTCTAGCCTGGGAGTATTGAGGAAGGGCTACCTGATCCCGTTAGTCTCTAGCCTGGGAGTATTGAGGAAGGGCTATCTGATCCCGTTAGTCTCTAGCCTGGGAGTATTGAGGAAGGGCTACCTGATCCCGTTAGTCTCTAGCCTGGGAGTATTGAGGAAGGGCTACCTGATCCCGTTAGTCTCTAGCCTGGGAGTATTGAGGAAGGGCTACGTCTAGCCTGGGAGTATTGAGGAAGGGCTATCTGATCCTGTTAGTCTCTAGCCTGGGAGTATTGAGGAAGGGCTATCTGATCCCGTTAGTCTCTAGCCTGGGAGTATTGAGGAAGGGCTATCTGATCCTGTTAGTCTCTAGCCTGGGAGTATTGAGGAAGGGCTATCTGATCCTGTTAGTCTCTAGCCTGGGAGTATTGAGGAAGGGCTATCTGATCCTGTTAGTCTCTAGCCTGGGAGTATTGAGGAAGGGCTATCTGATCCCATTAGTCTCTAGCCTGGGAGTATTGAGGAAGGGCTATCTGATCCCTGTTAGTCTCTAGCCTGGGAGTATTGAGGAAGGGCTACCTGATCCCGTTAGTCTCTAGCCTGGGAGTATTGAGGAAGGGCTATCTGATCCCGTTAGTCTCTAGCCTGGGAGTATTGAGGAAGGGCTATCTGATCCTGTTAGTCTCTAGCCTGGGAGTATTGAGGAAGGGCTACCTGATCCCGTTAGTCTCTAGCCTGGGAGTATTGAGGAAGGGCTATCTGATCCCGTTAGTCTCTAGCCTGGGAGTATTGAGGAAGGGCTATCTGATCCTGTTAGTCTCTAGCCTGGGAGTATTGAGGGAGGGCTACGTCTAGCCTGGGAGTATTGAGGAAGGGCTACCTGATCCCGTTAGTCTCTAGCCTGGGAGTATTGAGGAAGGGCTACCTGATCCCGTTAGTCTCTAGCCTGGGAGTATTGAGGAAGGGCTACCTGATCCCGTTAGTCTCTAGCCTGGGAGTATTGAGAGAGGGCTCTCTAGCCTGGGAGTATTGAGGAAGGGCTACCTCTAGCCTGGGAGTATTGAGGAAGGGCTATCTGATCCCGTTAGTCTCTAGCCTGGGAGTATTGAGGAAGGGCTACCTGATCCCGTTAGTCTCTAGCCTGGGAGTATTGAGGAAGTAAGCACATTGTTATTTGTTTTCAGGGATCATTTTACATTTCATGTAATAGACACAGAGGGCTTCCAAATGATTGACACCCTTGATAAAGATGAGCAGAAATGACTGTATTAAATTATACAAACACTGAGCTGTATTGTACATCGACATTTTTGGGGGGTAATTATATAATGTTATGCCAATACAATTGTTCCATTAATGTGTGGCTAAAGAGCTCTCTATTCATGTCATCCAACAAATGTAAACGGCTGGAGTTTTCTAAACGCCACTTGGATTGGAACCTGGTGCCTTAGGTCAGATCACCTGTAAATAGAGCTCTTTGTCCACGCAGACCAGCGGTGGGTTTGGTGTCCAAATCAGGATGTATGAGCAGAGAATAACCCCATTACCTACTGTGGAATATGGTGCTGGATCTTTGATGTTGTGTTCTGCTTCCGCTGGTCCTGGGGCTCCTGATGCTTCCGTTGGTCCTGGGGCTCCGGATGCTTCGGCTGGTCCTGGGGCTCCGGTTGCTTCCGCTGGTCCTGGGGCTCCTGATGCTTCCGCTGGTCCTGGGGCTCTGATGCTTCCTCTGGTCCTGGGGCTCCGGATGCTTCCTCTGGTCCTGGGGCTCCGGATGATGCCGGTCCTCCGGATGCTGGTCCTGGGGCTCCGGATGCTTCCGCTGGTCCTGGGGCTCCGGATGCTTCCGCTGGTCCTGGGGCTCCGGATGCTTCCGCTGGTCCTGGGGCTCCGGATGCTTCCGCTGGTCCTGGGGCTCCGGATGCTTCCGCTGGTCCTGGGGCTCCGGATGCTTCCGCCGGTCCTGGGGCTCCGGATGCTTCCGCCGGTCCTGGGGCTCCGGATGCTTCCGCCGGTCCTGGGGCTCCGGATGCTTCCGCTGGTCCTGGGGCTCCGGATGCTTCCGCTGGTCCTGGGGCTCCTGATGCTTCCGTTGGTCCTGGGGCTCCGGATGCTTCCGCTGGTCCTGGGGCTCCTGATGCTTCCGCTGGTCCTGGGGCTCCTGATGCTTCCGCTGGTCCTGGGGCTCCGGATGCTTCCGCTGGTCCTGGGGCTCCGGATGCTTCCGCTGGTCCTGGGGCTCCTGATGCTTCCGCTGGTCCTGGGGCTCCGGATGCTTCCGCTGGTCCTGGGGCTCCTGATGCTTCCGCTGGTCCTGGGGCTCCTGATGCTTCCGCTGGTCCTGGGGCTCCGGATGCTTCCGCTGGTCCTGGGGCTCCGGATGCTTCCGCTGGTTCTGGGGCTCCGGATGCTGGTCCTGGGGCTCCGGATGCTTCCGCTGGTCCTGGGGCTCCGGATGCTTCCGCCGGTCCTGGGGCTCCGGATGCTTCCGCTGGTCCTGGGGCTCCGGATGCTTCCGCTGGTCCTGGGGCTCCGGATGCTTCCGCTGGTCCTGGGGCTCCGGATGCTTCCGCCGGTCCTGTGGCCTTTGTTAAGGTCAACAGCATCATGAACTCTACCAAGTACCAGGACATTTTAGCCCCAAAAAACTGGTTGCCTCTGTCAGGTAGCTGAAACTTGTCTTACTGGAAGATCCACTTGGGGACAATAACCCCAAGCACACATAAAAATCCAAAGAAATTGTTAATTGGCCACCAAAAATCAACATTTTGCAATGGCCATCTCAGTCTCTGGACTTAAAAACCCCATTGAAAGGCCATCTCAGTCTCCGGACTTAAAAACCACATTGAAAGGCCATCTCAGTCTCCAGACTTAAAAACCCCATTGAAAGGCCATCTCAGTCTCCAGACTTAAAAACCCCATTGAAAGGCCATCTCAGTCTCCGGACTTAAAAACCCCATTGAAAGGCCATCTCAGTCTCCGGACTTAAAACCCCATTGAAAGGCCATCTCAGTCTCCAGACTTAAAAACCCCATTGAAAGGCCATCTCAGTCTCCGGACTTAAAAACCCCATTGAAAGGCCATCTCAGTCTCCGGACTTAAAAACCCCATTGAAAGGCCATCTCAGTCTCCAGACTTAAAAACCCCATTGAAAGGCCATCTCAGTCTCCGGACTTAAAAACCCCATTGAAAGGCCATCTCAGTCTCCAGACTTAAAACCCCATTGAAAGGCCATCTCAGTCTCCAGACTTAAAAACCCCATTGAAAGGCCATCTCAGTCTCCGGACTTAAAAACCCCATTGAAAGGCCATCTCAGTCTCCGGACTTAAAAACCCCATTGAAAGGCCATCTCAGTCTCCAGACTTAAAAACCCCATTGAAAGGCCATCTCAGTCTCCGGACTTAAAAACCCCATTGAAAACCTTTGAATTTCAGAGGGCAGTTCATAAACACATTTCATACAGTTATTTTTTCTCTCATCTTTATACCAAGGGTGTCAATAATATGGAACCCCACTGTATATATCCTAACCAAGGGTGTCAATAATTTGGAACCCCACTGTATATAACTAACCAAGGGTGTCAATAATATGGAACCCCACTGTATATATCCTAACCAAGGGTGTCAATAATATGGAACCCCACTGTATATACACTAACCAAGGGTGTCAATAATATGGAACCCCACTATATATACACTAACCAAGGGTGTCAATAATATGGAACCCCACTGTATATACACTAACCAAGGGTGTCAATAATTTGGAACCCCACTTATATACACTAACCAAGGGTGTCAATAATTTGGAACCCCCTGTATATCCTAACCAAGGGTGTCAATAATTTGGAACCCCACTATATATACACTAACCAAGGGTGTCAATAATTTGGCACTATATATCTAACCAAGGGTGTCAATAATTTGGGACCCCGCTGTATATCCTAACAAGGGTGTCAATAATTTGGAACCACTATATATACACTAACCAAGGGTGTCAATAATTTGGAACCCCACTATATATACACTAACCAAGGGTGTCAATAATTTGGAACCACACTGTATATCCTAACCAAGGGTGTCAATAATTTGGAACCACACTATATATCCTAACCAAGGGTGTCAATAATTTGGAACCACACTGTATATCCTAACCAAGGGTGTCAATAATTTGGAACCCCACTATATATCCTAACCAAGGGTGTCAATAATTTGGAACCCCACTATATATCCTAACCAAGGGTGTCAATAATATGGAACCACACTATATATCCTAACCAAGGGTGTCAATAATTTGGAACCCCACTGTATATACACTAACCAAGGGTGTCAATAATTTGGAACCCCACTATATATACACTAACCAAGGGTGTCAATAATATGGAACCCCACTGTATATATCCTAACCAAGGGTGTCAATAATTTGGAACCCCACTATATATACACTAACCAAGGGTGTCAATAATTTGGAACCCCACTATATATACACTAACCAAGGGTGTCAATAATTTGGAACCCCACTATATATACACTAACCAAGGGTGTCAATAATTTGGAACCACACTATATATCCTAACCAAGGGTGTCAATAATTTGGAACCCCACTATATATACACTAACCAAGGGTGTCAATAATTTGGAACCCCACTATATATACACTAACCAAGGGTGTCAATAATTTGGGACCCCACTGTATATCCTAACCAAGGGTGTCAATAATTTGGAACCACGCTGTATATCCTAACCAAGGGTGTCAATAATTTGGAACCCCACTATATATACACTAACCAAGGGTGTCAATAATTTGGAACCCCACTATATATACACTAACCAAGGGTGTCAATAATTTGGAACCACACTGTATATCCTAACCAAGGGTGTCAATAATTTGGAACCCCACTATATATCCTAACCAAGGGTGTCAATAATTTGGAACCCCACTATATATACTAACCAAGGGTGTCAATAATTTGGAACCACACTATATATACACTAACCAAGGGTGTCAATAATTTGGAACCCCACTATATATACACTAACCAAGGGTGTCAATAATTTGGAACCACACTGTATATCCTAACCAAGGGTGTCAATAATTTGGAACCCCACTATATATCCTAACCAAGGGTGTCAATAATTTGGAACCCCACTATATATCCTAACCAAGGGTGTCAATAATTTGGAACCACACTATATATACACTAACCAAGGGTGTCAATAATTTGGAACCCCACTATATATACACTAACCAAGGGTGTCAATAATTTGGAACCCCACTATATATACACTAACCAAGGGTGTCAATAATTTGGAACCCCACTGTATATACACTAACCAAGGGTGTCAATAATTTGGTACCCCACTATATATACACTAACCAAGGGTGTCAATAATTTGGAACCCCACTATATATACATACACTAACCAATGGTGTCAATAATTTGGAACCCCACTATATATACACTAACCAAGGGTGTCAATAATTTGGAACCCCACTATATATACACTAACCAAGGGTGTCAATAATTTGGAACCCCACTATACATACACTAACCAAGGGTGTCAATAATTTGGAACCCCACTATATATACATACACTAACCAATGGTGTCAATAATTTGGAACCCCACTATATATACACTAACCAAGGGTGTCAATAATTTGGAACCCCACTATATATACACTAACCAAGGGTGTCAATAATTTGGAACCCCACTATATATACACTAACCAAGGGTGTCAATAATTTGGAACCCCACTATATATACACTAACCAAGGGTGTCAATAATTTGGAACCCCACTGTATATACACTAACCAAGGGTGTCAATAATTTGGAACCCCACTATACATACACTAACCAAGGGTGTCAATAATTTGGAACCCCACTATATATACATACACTAACCAATGGTGTCAATAATTTGGAACCCCACTATATATACACTAACCAAGGGTGTCAATAATTTGGAACCCCACTATATATACATACACTAACCAAGGGTGTCAATAATTTGGAACCCCACTATATATACACTAACCAAGGGTGTCAATAATTTGGTACCCCACTATATATACACTAACCAAGGGTGTCAATAATTTGGAACCCCACTATACATACACTAACCAAGGGTGTCAATAATTTGGAACCCCACTATATATACATACACTAACCAATGGTGTCAATAATTTGGAACCCCACTATATATACACTAACCAAGGGTGTCAATAATTTGGAACCCCACTATATATACACTAACCAAGGGTGTCAATAATTTGGAACCCCACTATATATACACTAACCAAGGGTGTCAATAATTTGGAACCCCACTATATATACACTAACCAAGGGTGTCAATAATTTGGAACCCCACTGTATATACACTAACCAAGGGTGTCAATAATTTGGGTCCCCACTGTATATACACTAACCAAGGGTGTCAATAATTTGAAACCACACTATATATACACTAACCAAGGGTGTCAATAATTTGGACCCCACTGTATATCCTAACCAAGGGTGTCAATAATTTGGAACCCCACTATATATACACTAACCAAGGGTGTCAATAATTTGGAACCCCACTATATATCCTAACCAATAACAGGTCAAACGGTTTGCATTACCATTTAGTTAATTAAACTATGATTTATTTTTGCGTTGGATTTATCAGTTAATTTATCACCATGGCTACTGGCTAACAGCATCCCTCCTCACCAAAACATACCTGGCTAAAAGTGATGCGTTGTGGCACTCGTCAGCCCAAAAACAGTCGCTGTATGCGTTCTGGCGACCAGTTGTAATCCAATAACCCAAAGAAGCCAATGAGAAAAGGCACTAAACGTTACTTTAGTCTCGACTGAATATTAGTAATGACCGCGCCGACGACGCTTTGACAGATGGACGCTACAAACGAAAAGCGACGACGTGACGACTCAACCCCCATCTATAGGTCAAAGGTGCATGACATAGTGCGCGAGTGGCATGGAAATGACGCGCGTGACATCATCAATCACAAGACACAAATATATGCTTTTTATTTTAAAAAAATGTATTTACATTTTATGTTTAACTTAGAGATAACAAGCTTTAACCACACAGAGATGCTTTTATTTAAAATATTACGTTTTATTGTACACTTAATACACACTCTTTATTACTGAGCAATATGATACGGCCATTTCAGGACTGTCATCTTTATCCACACATTGGCAATTGTTCCACCATGAATGTATTCTGAAGTATATGAGTTTGCATGTTGCTAGATCTTTCTCCATGTCTGCCGGGTGCTGTGAGCGTGTGTGATGATGGTTGGTGGCTTGTATCCAAATGACCTTTCGCCGTGTTGATCCCGTCTACTTGTCTGTCTACCCCTGCTGTCATACAGGGGGTCGGACCTCCGGGTGCCACTGCAGGAACACGGGGTCAGAGGTCAGAGATCAGGGACAAGGTCAAGGAGTGGTTGATAATATGAGAGGTGTTGTGGTCAGAGAGCATGACGGACTAGAAAGGGTTCCCGCTACCAGGATAAATACGCCTGGTCTGAAAACAAGCTATGCTTTTTACATGACTGGGCAGGGGCACTGGCATCAGTGGGCCTGGGAGGGCATTGGCCCACCCACTTGGGAGCCAGGACCAACCAATCAGAATGACATTTATCCCCACAACAGGGCTTTATTATATAGAGAAATACTCTTCAGTTCCATCAGCTGTCCAGGTGGCTGGTCTCAGACGATCCTGCAGGTGAAGAAGCTGGATGTGGAGGTCCTGGCCTGGCGCGGTTACACGTGGTCTGCGGCTGTGAGGCCGGTTGGACGTACTGCCAAATTCTCTAAAATGATGTTTTTCTCTGCTGTGGTAGAGAAATTAACATTAAATTATCTGGCCACAGCTCTGGTGGACATTCCTGCAGTCAGTATGCCAATTGCACACTCCCTCAAAACTACAGACATCTGTGGCATTGTGTTGGGTGACAAAACTGCACATTTTAGTGGCCTTTTATTGTCCCCAGCACAAGGTACACCTGTTTAATGATCTTGCTGTTTAATCAGCTTCTTGATATGCCACACCTGTCAGGTGGACGGATTACTTTGGCAAAAGAGAAATGCTCACTAACAGGAATTACTCTATGCTCGCTTCGAGGCAAGCAACACTGAAGCAGGCATGAGAGCATCAGCTGTTCCGGATGACTGTGTGATCACGCTATCCGTAGGCGATGTGAGTAAGACCTTTAAACAGGTCAACATTCACAAGGCCGCAGGGCCAGACGGATTACCAGGACGTGTACTCCGAGCATGCGCTGACCAACCACCACACTATAACCACTACACTACAACCACTACAACCACTACACTACAACCACTACACTACAACCACTACACTACAACCACTACACTACAACCACTACACTACAACCACTACACTACAACCACTACACTACAACCACTACACTACAACCACTACACTACAACCAATACACTACAACCACTACACTACAACCACTACACTACAACCAATACACTACAACCACTACACTACAACCACTACACTACAACCACTACACTACAACCAATACACTACAACCACTACACTAAAACCACTACACTACAACCGATACACTACAACCACTACACTACAACCACTACACTACAACCACTACACTACAACCAATACACTACAACCACTACACTACAACCACTACACTACAACCACTACACTACAACCACTACACTACAACCACTACACTACAACCACTACACTACAACCACTACACTACAACCGATACACTACAACCACTACACTACAACCACTACACTACAACCACTACACTACAACCACTACACTACAACCACTACACTACAACCACTACACTACAACCAATACACTACAACCACTACACTACAACCACTACACTACAACCACTACACTACAACCACTACACTACAACCACTACACTACAACCGATACACTACAACCACTACACTACAACCACTACACTACAACCACTACACTACAACCACCACACTAAAACCACTACAACCACTACACTATAACCACTACACTACAACCACTACACCACTACACTACAACCACTACACCACAACCACTACACTATAACCACTACACTACAACCACTACACCACAACCACTACACCACAACCACTACACTACAACCACTACACTACAACCACTACACTACAACCAATACACTACAACCACTACACTACAACCGATACACTACAACCAATACACTACAACCACTACACTACAACCACTACACTACAACCACTACACCACAACCACTACACTACAACCACTACACTACAACCACTACACTACAACCACTACACTACAACCACTACACTACAACCACTACACTACAACCACTACACTACAACCACTACACTACAACCACTACACTACAACCACTACACTACAACCACTACAACCACTACACTACAACCACTACACTACAACCACTACACTATGTGTGCTTGGAAGCATGCATCTCTCCAGAGCGCTGATTCCCAATACCCATTTAATACCCACTGATTCCCAATACCCATTTAATACCCACTGAGTCCCAAAAACCCACTGATTCCCAAAACCCATTTAATACCCACTGATTCCCAATACCCATTTAATACCCACTGAGTCCCAAAAACCCACTGATTCCCAAAACCCATTTAATACCCACTGATTCCCAATACCAATTGATTCCCAAAACCCATTTAATACCCACTGATTCCCAAAACCCATTTAATACCCACTGAGTCCCAAAAACCCACTGATTCCCCCATTTAACACCCACTGATTCCCAATACCCATTTAACACCCACTGATTCCAAAAGCCCATTTAATACCCACTGATTCCCAGAACCCATTTAATACCCACTGATTCCCAAATACCCACTGATTCCCAAAACCCATTTAATACCCACTGATTCCCAAAACCCATTTAATACCCACTGATTCCCAATACCAATTGATTCCCAAAACCCATTTAACACCCACTGATTCCCAAAACCCATGGAACACCCACTGATTCCCAATACCCATTTAATACCCACTGATTCCCAATACCCATTTAATACCCTGTGATTCCCAAACCCCATTTAATACCCACTGATTCCCAATAACCATTTAATACCCACTGATTCCCAAAACCCATTTAATACCCACTGATTCCCAATACCCATTTAATACCCACTGATTCCCAATACCCATTTAACACCCACTGATTCCCAATACCCATTTAATACCCACTGATTCCCAATACCCATTTAATACCCACTGATTCCCAATACCCATTTAATACCCACTGATTCCCAATACCCATTTAACACCCACTGATTCCCAATACCCATTTAATACCCACTGATTCCCAATACCCATTTAATACCCACTGATTCCCAAAGCCCATTTAATACCCACTGATTCCCAAAACCCATTTAATACCCACTGATTCCCAATACCCATTTAATACCCACTGATTCCCAATACCCATTTAATACCCACTGATTCCCAATACCCATTTAACACCCACTGATTCCCAATACCCATTTAATACCCACTGATTCCCAATACCCATTTAACACCCACTGATTCCCAATACCCATTTAATACCCACTGATTCCCAATACCCATTTAATACCCACTGATTCCCAATACCCATTTAACACCCACTGATTCCCAATACCCACTGATTCCCAATACCCATTTAACACCCACTGATTCCCAATACCCATTTAATACCCACTGATTCCCAATACCCATTTAATACCCACTGATTCCCAATACCCATTTAACACCCACTGATTCCCAATACCCATTTAATACCCACTGATTCCCAAAACCCATTTAATACCCACTGATTCCCAAAACCCATTTAATACCACTGATTCCAAAAACCCATTTAACACCCACTGATTCCCAACACCCACTGATTCCCAATACCCATTTAACACCCACTGATTCCCAATACCCATTTAACACCCACTGATTCCCAAAACCCATTTAATACCCACTGATTCCCAAAACCCATTTAATACCCACTGATTCCCAATACCCATTTAATACCCACTGATTCCCAATACCCATTTAATACCACTGATTCCCAATACCCATTTAATACCCACTGATTCCCAATACCCATTTAATACCACTGATTCCCAATACCCATTTAATACCCACTGATTCCCAATACCCATTTAATACCACTGATTCCCAAAACCCATTTAATACCCACTGATTCCCAATACCCATTTAATACCCACTGATTCCCAAAACCCATTTAACACCCACTGATTCCCAATACCCATTTAATACCCACTGATTCCCAATACCCATTTAACACCCACTGATTCCCAATACCCATTTAATACCCACTGATTCCCAATACCCACTGATTCCCAAAACCCATTTAATACCACTGATTCCCAATACCCATGTAATACCCACTGATTCCCAATACCCATTTAATACCACTGATTCCCAATACCCATTTAATACCCACTGATTCCCAAAACCCGTTTAATACCACTGATTCCAAAAACCCATTTAATACCCACTGATTCCCAATACCCATTCAACACCCACTGATTCCCAATACCCATTTAACACCCACTGATTCCCAATACCCATTTAATACCCACTGATTCCCAATACCCATTTAATACCCACTGATTCCCAATACCCATTTAACACCCACTGATTCCCAATACCCATTTAACACCCACTGATTCCCAATACCCATTTAATACCCACTGATTCCCAATACCCATTTAATACCCACTGATTCCCAATACCCACTGATTCCCAAAACCCATTTAACACCCACTGATTCCCAATACCCATTTAATACCCACTGATTCCCAATACCCATTTAATACCCACTGATTCCCAATACCCATTTAATACCCACTGATTCCCAATACCCATTTAACACCCACTGATTCCCAATACCCACTGATTCCCAATACCCATTTAACACCCACTGATTCCCAATACCCATTTAATACCCACTGATTCCCAATACCCATTTAATACCCACTGATTCCCAATACCCATTTAATACCCACTGATTCCCAATACCCATTTAACACCCACTGATTCCCAATACCCATTTAACACCCACTGATTCCCAATACCCATTTAATACCCACTGATTCCCAATACCCATTTAATACCCACTGATTCCCAATACCCATTTAATACCCACTGATTCCCAAAACCCATTTAATACCCACTGATTCCCAATACCCATTTAATACCCACTGATTCCCAATACCCATTTAATACCCACTGATTCCCAATACCCATTTAATACCCACTGATTCCCAATACCCATTTAATACCCACTGATTCCCAAAACCCATTTAATACCCACTGATTCCCAATACCCATTTAATACCCACTGATTCCCAATACCCATTTAATACCACTGATTCCCAAACCCATTTAATACCCACTGATTCCCAAACCCATTTAATACCACTGATTCCCAAAACCCCACCCACTGATTCCCAATACCCATTTAATACCCACTGATTCCCAAAACCCATTTAACACCCACTGATTCCCAATACCCATTTAATACCCACTGATTCCCAATACCCATTTAACACCCACTGATTCCCAATACCCATTTAATACCCACTGATTCCCAATACCCACTGATTCCCAAAACCCATTTAATACCCACTGAGTCCCAAAAACCCATTTAAGAAAAAGGCTCCCTAACCCAATATGTTTCTTATGTATTAATTAATGGTCATCATATAACGTTTAAACAGACATAAAGCAAACAAGAATAACCAGATCATTGTTATGCATCTCAGCTGAGCAAGTAACCTAATTTAATTTCTGGACACCTTTTTTGGTGAAGTGTCAATAGGAACTATTGGATTCCATTTATGTGTTCCACACGGTGCAATATTACCAGGGCACCGGATGTTGTTGCGACCATCGTTCCCGCCAGCAGGAATAAGGCAGTGACATCAGTGATTTTCCTTTCAAATAAAAGTCCCGCAATGAATTTGGGTGAAAAATAATACAAATGATCGAAATGTGTAACATTTTATAAAGAAATGTCAGCATACTTTTGATTAACAATATGAAAATAATAATAAAGCGAATCGCCTTTATAGCACAAATAATATTATAGCATTGACATTATTGTTAACAGCATTAAAAGTAATGATTATTAGATAGTTACTATGGTAACAACAATAATACAAATAAACAAAACAATTATTTATAATGCTACTATTAATAATGATAGTAATAACAATATGAATAATAATATTATAATAATAATTAACTTTAGAAAACACTTTTTTTTCTGTTTAGGGGACCTGCGTGGTTCTGGTACCGGTTCCAACCGGTACGTAGTGTTGGACTTGTAACCGAAATGTCGGCGGATCAAATCCCCGAGCTGACAAGGTAAACATCTATCGTTCTGCCCCTGAACAAGGCAGTTAACCCACTGTTTCTAGGCCGTAATTGAAAATAAGAATTTGTTCTTAACTGACTTGCCTAGTAAAATAACATAAAATCGCTTATAAATCAATGGCGTGTAATTGAGCAATTAGCCCTAGTTCCCATGGATACAGTAGTACGTTTTCTGAGCCTGGAATGTCCCGCCTACCATTTTCATTCGCTCTTCCGACTGTCCATCATCTCCTGGCTGAACTTTACGTCACAGCCACTGACAAAGTACGTGCCTGCAATCCTGACATTGTAGCACAGCAGGAGAGAGTGGGTTCATCACGGGAGTACATGCAGAGATTAATCGAAAATAATATAGATAATAATATACACCTCAGCAATGTATAATTATTGTTTTTTTTACCATAAAGGTGAGATTTGAACCTTTCTTGGAGTATGCAGCATTACCAGTTATTGTGAATGGTCCTCTTATGATAAATACTTATTACATTTAAAATGACATTTAGTTACATTTAACTGGTTAAATCCCATCGTTAATTAGCCCATTTCATATTGCACGATGTTCAGTGCGTTTTTCATATTGGACATACTGCACCGTAGTACACAATTTCCTGTTCGTTGTGTCGCAGTAATATGGTTCCAATTTCTACTCAGGACCACCTCGAGTTTACAAATCCATAGAGTGTTCAACCCAAGGAGCGTCACTGCTCGTTCTGTGGCCCTTAAAGAGTGACCAATCAGCTTACACAAACAAAAAACATTCTTGATCATGTAGGCTTGACATATATATTTTTTAAGACATAATATCTTATAGAACTACTTTTAATTATTCTTTGTATGATAACTTAGTATACAATATATTAATAATTGTATAAATTTTCCTTAATTTTCGTACTAATTATGGGACTTTTATTCTGAAGGGTTGCAAAAATCCGTAACCCGGAAGTACTTAGTCATTCTTGCCCACTTCATAGCGGCGTGACCTTGTGCAACGCGTGATTTTATGAACGAACCTATTCATCGTAACCTTTAATAGTTGTTTATTTGAAATGATGGTGACGATAACATAAACTATCGATTTCTAACATAGTCAATAGTCATAACTTGCAAGCTATGCTTTCTCTATTCAAATCCGCTCTTGTCGGATTGGCCAACACTGGTAGATCCACGGGGCTCCAAGGTAAGGTTCTGTCACAGTAGCTGGTTTGCGGACGAGGGGTAGACTTGTCACGCTGCAAACTGTTCAATGTTCCTTTATCTCATCAAAAAACATGACAAGACTGGCCCCGTGTTTTGTGAGTGTGAGAGAGTGCTTGACAACTAGCTCATGTTGGAAATGGACGCGAGTAGTGTGGACGAAATGGAGAAAAGATTGGAGAAGAAACAGCCGAACAATATTAGGTGTCAGTTGTGATATGGAGCGGAAGGATGAGGGTCACGGATCTGAATGGGCTGTAGTAGGAAGACAGGAAGAAGAGAGATCCTGATACAGGAAGCGATGGAGCGTCTAGTAAAGAACGCATAAAGAGGGCCAAGGTTGGAAACATCAATAGTAGTGATGTGTTGTAGTGGAAAGTCGTGATGGTGTTTGATGAGACCACAGGGCTTCATTTACACACTATCCGACTAACCAATGTCAAAGAGAAAGAGAGAGGTGTGAGGTCCAACTGGCCCGGTTCATTAGAAAAGGAAAAGATTGCAAATATTTTGTAGTTGTCAGGCTCATCAAGGGAAGATAATGCAATTGGAAAAGCTTTACTGGGAAGAAGATGAAAAGTCATGTCCTGGGTTTTTATGCTTGGTTGAGTAGAGTCATCGCTGGTGTCCCAATATGTCCACATGATATTATATAACATGTGATGGGAGGCAGAGTGGTTGAGTAGAGTCATCGCTGGTGTCCCAATATGTCCCCATGGTATTATATAACATGTGAAGGGAGGCAGAGTGGTCGAGTAGAGTCATCGCTGGTGTCCCAATATGTCCCCATGATATTATATAACATGTGAAGGGAGGCAGAGTGGTTGAGTAGAGTCATCGCTGGTGTCCCAATATGTCCCCATGATATTATATAACATGTGAAGGGAGGCAGAGTGGTCGAGTAGAGTCATCGCTGGTGTCCCAATATGTCCCCATGGTATTATATAACATGTGAAGGGAGGCAGAGTGGTCGAGTAGAGTCATCGCTGGTGTCCCAATATGTCCCCATGATATTATATAACATGTGATGGGAGGCAGAGTGGTTGAGGCCAAAAGGTTGATCAGTAGGAAAGAAGTGAAAGCCTGCCGGTCCTGATGAAGGAGCTAGTTAGCTGTGAATGGTTGCCCTACAAACCAACCAGTTAGATGAAGAAGGAGCTAGTTAGCTGTGAATGGTTGCCCTACAAACCAACCAGTTAGATGAAGAAGGAGCTAGTTAGCTGTGAATGGTTGCCCTACAAACCAACCAGTTAGATGAAGAAGGAGCTAGTTAGCTGTGAATGGTTGCCCTACAAACCAACCAGCTAGATGAAGAAGGAGCTAGTTAGCTGTGAATGGTTGCCCTACAAACCAACCAGCTAGATGAAGAAGGAGCTAGTTAGCTGTGAATGGTTGCCCTACAAACCAACCAGCTAGATGAAGAAGGAGCTAGTTAGCTGTGAATGGTTGCCCTACAAACCAACCAGCTAGATGAAGAAGGAGCTAGTTAGCTGTGAATGGTTGCCCTACAAACCAACCAGCTTGATGATCTTAAATAAATGCTCATGCTGTATTCCTGCAATCTTTTGCAACACGCTTGACTGGCTGCCCGCAGCCACTATTATATTAGCTGGGCTTTCTAGCTAACGGCTTTAGCTAGCTAGCAGCAATATTAAACTATGATTGTTTGTTGTCCAGGTGTCCTGCAGAGTCATCTGAAGGTCCTGTCTGCTGGGATGAAGACATACGAGGTGCCTCCAGACTACAGCGGTAAGCATCTTTCTTTGCCATGTACCTTCAGCATTCAATCAGTTGACCTGGCTTCCTAGAATGGATGAAGCATTGTGTTGACCTGGCTTCCTAGAATGGATGAAGCATTGTGTTGAACTGGCTTCCTAGAATGGATGAAGCATTGTGTTGACCTGGCTTCCAGAATGGATGAAGCATTGTGTTGAACTGGCTTCCTAGAATGGATGAAGCATTGTGTTGACCTGGCTTCCTAGAATGGATGAAGCATTGTGTTGACCTGGCTTCCTAGAATGGATGAAGCATTGTGTTGACCTGGCTTCCTAGAATGGATGAAGCATTGTGTTGAACCCTCTTATCTAGAATGGATGAAGCATTGTGTTGAACCCTCTTATCTAGAATGGATGAAGCATTGTGTTGACCTGGCTTATCTAGAATGGATGAAGCATTGTGTTGAACCCCTCTTATCTAGAATGGATGAAGCATTGTGTTGACCCCTCTTATCTAGAATGGATGAAGCATTGTGTTGAACCCCTCTTATCTAGAATGGATGAAGCATTGTGTTGACCTGGCTTCCTAGAATGGATGAATCATTGTGTTGACCCTCTTATCTAGAATGGATGAAGCATTGTGTTGAACTGCCCTCTTATCTAGAATGGATGAAGCATTGTGTTGACCTGGAACCCCTCTTATCTAGAATGGATGAAGCTTCCTAGAATGGATGAAGCATTGTGTTGACCCTCTTATCTAGAATGGATGAAGCATTGTGTTGAACCCTCTTATCTAGAATGGATGAAGCATTGTGTTGAACCTCTCTTATCTAGAATGGATGAAGCATTGTGTTGAACCCCTCTTATCTAGAATGGATGAATCATTGTGTTGAACCTCTCTTATCTAGAATGGATGAATCATTGTGTTGAACCCTCTTATCTAGAATGGATGAAGCATTGTGTTGACCCTCTTATCTAGAATAGATGAAGCATTGTGTTGACCCTCTTATCTAGAATAGATGAAGCATTGTGTTGAACCCCTCTTATCTAGAATGGATGAATCATTGTGTTGAACCTCTCTTATCTAGAATGGATGAAGCATTGTGTTGACCCTCTTATCTAGAATAGATGAAGCATTGTGTTGACCCTCTTATCTAGAATAGATGAAGCATTGTGTTGACCCTCTTATCTAGAATGGCGATACGTTTGATGGTCATGGTGGTCATGGTGGTCATGGTGGTCATGATGGTCATGATGGTCATGGTGGTCATGGTGGTCATGATGGTCATGGTGGTCATGATGGTCATGGTGGTCATGGTGGTTATGGTGGTTATGGTGGTCATGGTGGTCATGGTGGTCATGGTGGTCAAGCATTCAGTTTGCATCATAACAACATTGCATCATATCCGTCAAGGTTTCTGACCACACACACACTTTGGCTACAGGTCAAGATCACCCAGACTCCATACACTGTTTACCGTGACCCCTCTCTCTGTGACCCCTCTCTCTGTGACCCCGTCTCTGTGACCCCGTCTCTGTGACCCCCTCTCTGTAACCCCCTCTCTGTGACCCCCCCTCTCTGTGACCCCCTCTCTGTGACCCCTCTCTCTGTGACCACATTTACATTTAAGTCATTTAGCAGACGCTCTTATCCAGAGCGACTTACAAATTGGTGCATTCACCTTATGACATCCAGTAGAATAGTCACTTTACAATAGTGGTGACTATAGTGTGACCCCTCTCTCTGTGACTCCTCTCTCTGTGACTCCTCTCTGTGACCCCTCTCTGTGACCCCCTCTCTGTGACCCCCTCTCTGTGACCCCCTCTCTGTGACCCCCTCTCTGTGACCCCCTCTCTGTGACCCCTGTAGAGGTTGTGCTACCTGAAAGACCCAAGCTGAAGTTTCTGAACAAGGTGCCCAACTTCAAGAAGGCGAGGAAGGAGATGAAGAAGCTAAGAGACATCCAGGGACCAGCCCAGACAGCCAACACCTTCACCAAGGGACAGTACGGCATCGTGGTGAGTGTGTGAGTGTGTGAGTGTGAGTGTGTGTGTGTGTTGAACACACAGAGAACTCCGTCTACATGCCTACGAGGGTTATGTGTTAATATAATCTCCCATCAGGGTCTGTGGATGTCGTTATATTGATCAACACTTCCCCCTAAAGGTCAATGTTCCAGAACTGTTCTGTGATTGATAAAAGTTCATTTATTTCTTCACTGTTTCAAACTTCCTCCTGTCATCCGCCTCTCCTCAGGCGCTGGGCGGGGGCTACCTCCTTCTAATCCAATCATCCTCCTCTCCTCAGGCGCTGGGCGGGGCTACCTCCACTTCTTATCCAATCATCCTCCTCTCCTCAGGCGCTGGGCGGGGGCTACCTCCACTTCTAATCTAATCATCCTCCTCTCCTCAGGCGCTGGGCGGGGGCTACCTCCTTCTAATCCAATCATCCTCCTCTCCTCAGGCGCTGGGCGGGGCTACCTCCTTCTAATCCAATCATCCTCCTCTCCTCAGGCGCTGGGCGGGGGCCTCCTTCTAATCCAATCATCCTCCTCTCCTCAGGCGCTGGGCGGGGGCTTCTAATCCAATCATCCTCCTCTCCTCAGGCGCTGGGCGGGGGCTACCTCCACTTCTAATCCAATCATCCTCCTCTCCTCAGGCGCTGGGCGGGGGCTACCTCCACTTCTAATCCAATCATCCTCCTCTCCTCAGGCGCTGGGCGGGGGCTACCTCCACTTTGGTCACATGGAGATGATTCGTCTGACCATCAACAGGAGGATGGACCCTCGCACCACCTTCGCCCGCTGGCGTATTAACGCCCCCTACAAGCCCATCACCAGGAAGGGCCTGGGCCAGAGGATGGGCGGGGGCAAAGGGAACATCGACCACTACGTCACACCGGTGAAGTACGGACGGATGATTGTGGAGGTCGGGGGACGGCTGGAGCTGGGCGAGGTGGAGCCTATCCTCAAGGAAGTGGCCAAGAAACTGCCCTTCCCTGCCAAGGTCAGCTCCCCGCTGGGGGTACTTAAATCTGCTCCTCTAAAGGGCCACATCTCGGGGTGGTGCTGGCCAATCACAGTAAGATCTGCTCCTCTAAAGGGCCACATCTAGGGGTGGTGCTGGCCAATCACAGTAGCATCTGCTCCTCTAAAGGGCCACATCTAGGGGTGGTGCTGGCCAATCACAGTAGCATCTGCTCCTCTAAAGGGCCACATCTAGGGGTGGTGCTGGCCAATCACAGGAGCATCTGCTCCTCTAAAGGGCCACATCTAGGGGTGGTGCTGGCCAATCACAGTAGCATCTGCTCCTCTAAAGGGCCACATCTAGGGGTGGTGCTGGCCAATCACAGTAGCATCTGCTCCTCTAAAGGGCCACATCTAGGGGTGGTGCTGGCCAATCACAGTAGCATCTGCTCCTCTAAAAGGCCACATCTAGGGGTGGTGCTGGCCAATCACAGTAGCATCTGCTCCTCTAAAGGGCCACATCTAGGGGTGGTGCTGGCCAATCACAGTAGCATCTGCTCCTCTAAAGGGCCACATCTAGGGGTGGTGCTGGCCAATCACAGTAGCATCTGCTCCTCTAAATGCAGGGATATGTTGGGGGAAAAACTAGTTCCCTATTAGGCTTGGGATATTGAATTATACTGTGGTAGCATCAGAGACCTCATTACATTCTACTGTGGTAGCATCAGAGACATCATTACATTCTACTGTGGTAGCATCAGAGACCTCATTACATTCTACTGCGGTAGCATCAGAGACCTCATTACATTCTACTGTGGTAGAATCAGAGACATCATTACATTCTACTGCGGTAGAATCAGAGACCTCATTACATTTTACTGCGGTAGCATCAGAGAGCTCATTACATTCTACTGTGGTAGCATCAGAGACCTCATTACATTCTACTGTGGTAGCATCAGAGACCTCATTACATTCTACTGCGGTAGCATCAGAGACCTCATTACATTCTACTGGGTAGCATCAGAGATCCTCATTACATTCTACTGTGGTAGCATCAGAGACCTCATTACATTCTACTGGGTAGCATCAGAGACCTCATTACATTCTACTGGGTAGCATCAGAGACCTCATTACATTCTACTGTGGTAGCATCAGAGACCTCATTACATTCTACAGCATCAGACCTCATTACATTCTACTGTGGTAGCATCAGAGACCTCATTACATTCTACTGTGGTAGCATCAGAGACCTCATTACATTCTACTGCGGTAGCATCAGAGACCTCATTACATTCTACTGCGGTAGCATCAGAGACCTCATTACATTCTACTGCGGTAGCATCAGAGACATCATTACATTCTACTGCGGTAGCATCAGAGACCTCATTACATTCTACTGCGGTAGCATCAGAGACCTCATTACATTCTACTGTGGTAGCATCAGAGACCTCATTACATTCTACTGCGGTAGCATCAGAGACCTCATTACATTCTACTGCGGTAGCATCAGAGACCTCATTACATTCTACTGCGGTAGCATCAGAGACCTCATTACATTCTACTGTGGTAGCATCAGAGACCTCATTACATTCTACTGCGGTAGCATCAGAGACCTCATTACATTCTACTGTGGTAGCATCAGAGACCTCATTACATTCTACTGTGGTAGCATCAGAGACCTCATTACATTCTACTGTGGTAGCATCAGAGACCTCATTACATTCTACTGTGGTAGCATCAGAGACCTTATTACATTCTACTGTGGTAGCATCAGAGACCTCATTACATTCTACTGTGGTAGCATCAGAGACCTCATTACATTCTACTGTGGTAGCATCAGAGACCTCATTACATTTTACTGCGGTAGCATCAGAGACCTCATTACATTCTACTGTGGTAGCATCAGAGACCTCATTACATTCTACTGTGGTAGCATCAGAGACCTCATTACATTCTACTGTGGTAGCATCAGAGACCTCATTACATTCTACTGTGGTAGCATCAGAGACCTCATTACATTCTTACTGTGGTAGCATCAGAGACCTCATTACATTCTACTGTGGTAGCATCAGAGACCTCATTACATTCTACCGTGCCACCTTATAGGGAGGACTATGAATCTGATTCTAAAGACGTCTATCATTTCCTCTGATTCTAATCCTATACCTGACCTCTAACCTCTGACCCCCCTCCACCAGGTAGTAAGCAGAGAACCTGGCTGCGATGGAGCAGGAACACTATACCTGACCTAGTGTAACCTCTGACCCCTCTCTCCACCAGGTAGTGTCCAGAGAGAGTCTGGCAGCCATGCAGCAGGAACACTATACCTGACCTCTAACCTCTGACCCCTCTCTCCACCCGGTAGTGTCCAGAGAGAGCCTGGCAGCCATGCAGCAGGAACACTATACCTGACCTCTAACCTCTGACCCCTCTCTCCACCAGGTAGTGTCCAGAGAGAGCCTGGCAGCCATGCAGCAGGAACACTATACCTGACCTCTGACCCCTCTCTCCACCAGGTAGTGTCCAGAGAGAGCCTGGCAGCCATGCAGCAGGAACACTATACCTGACCTCTAACCTCTGACCCCTCTCTCCACCAGGTAGTGTCCAGAGAGAGCCTGGCAGCCATGCAGCAGGAACACTATACCTGACCTCTAACCTCTGACCCCTCTCTCCACCCGGTAGTGTCCAGAGAGAGCCTGGCAGCAGGAACACTATACATGACCTCTAACCTCTGACCCCTCTCTCCACCAGGTAGTGTCCAGAGAGAGCCTGGCAGCCATGCAGCCGGAACACTATACCTGACCTCTAACCTCTCTCTCCACCAGGTAGTGTCCAGAGAGAGCCTGGCAGCCATGCAGCAGGAACACTATACCTGACCTCTAACCTCTGACCCCTCTCTCCACCAGGTAGTGTCCAGAGAGAGCCTGGCAGCCATCAGCAGGAACACTATACCTGACCTCTAACCTCTGACCCCTCTCTCCACCAGGTAGTGTCCAGAGAGAGCCTGGCAGCCATGCAGCAGGAACACTATACCTGACCTCTAACCTCTGACTCCTCTCTCCACCAGGTAGTGTCCAGAGAGAGCCTGGCTGCCATGCAGCAGGAACACTATACCTGACCTCTAACCTCTGACCCCTCTCTCCACCAGGTAGTGTCCAGAGAGAGCCTGGCAGCCATGCAGCAGGAGCAGCAGGACATGGAGCAGAACAACCAGAACCCCTGGACCTTCCAGAGGATCGCCAGGGGCAACATGCTGGGGGTCAGGAGGGTCCTCAGCCCCTTTGACCTCCACAACCACGGGAAGCACAGCGGAAAGTTCCACAACCCGGGCAGGGTGTGAGGGAGTCGCCGTGGTGCCCTCAAATACATTTTAACAGCTGACTGCAGTTTGGAACATGGCATGCATCCAAAATGGCTGCCTGTTCCCTATTCGCTGCACCACTTTTGACCAGAGCCCGGGTGCCACGTCAGACACAACCCATGGAGCCAAAATGGCAGCCTGTTCCCTATTCGCTGCACTACTTTTGACCAGGTGCCATGTCAGACACAGCCCATGGAGCCAAAATGGCAGCCTATTCCCTATTCGCTGCACCACTTTTGACCAGGTGCCATGTCAGACACAGCCCATGGAGCCAAAATGGCTGCCTGTTCCCTATTCGGCTGCACTACTTTTGACCAGAGCCCGGGTGCCACGTCAGACACAGCCCATGGAGCCAAAATGGCTGCCTATTCCCTATTCGCTGCACTACTTTTGACCAGAGCCCGGGTGCCACGTCAGACACAGCCCATGGAGCCAAAATGGCTGCCTATTCCCTATTCGCTCCAACCACTTTTGACCAGAGCCCGGGTGCCACGTCAAGACACAGTCCATGGAGCCAAAATGGCTGACAGTCACGTGGAGAATTCTCTCCTCCTGTGTGACTCCCTTATTGGAATGTAGCCTGTTGCTTGTCTGTACCAGATCAGTGATTGGTGTTCGATCAGGAAATAAAGACACTTGTCTTCTAATCTGTTTAATCTGGAGCCGTGTGAAGAATGAATGTTGGTGCCAATGGATGTGTTTGATGACCAACGTTGTTTGAAGATCATTATGTGCCGATCATGTGATCCGCCTGGTCATGTGATCCGCCTGGTCATGTGATCCGCCTGGTCATGTGATCCGCCTGGTCATGTGATCCGCCTGGTCATGTGATGTTGTTAGACACCAATATGTCACTCAAACCCAGTTTATTTGTCATATGTACAGGATATACACATGGTACACAGTACAATGAAATGCTGACTACAGGTTCACTCATTTAGTTGAGGTCTGATGGTGATAACACACAATGTCTCCACAGCTGCCTCTCTCTCTCTCTCTCTATAATATCATGGAATCAGGTTCACTCATTTAGTTGAGGTCTGATGGCGATAACACACAATGTCTCCACAGCTGTCTCTCTCTCTCTATAATATCATGGAATCAGGTTCACTCATTTAGTTGAGGTCTGATGGCGATAACACACAATGTCTCCACAGCTCTCTCTCTCTCTATAATATCATGGAATCAGGTTCACTCATTTAGTTGAAGTCTGATGGCGATAACGCACAATGTCTCCACAGCTGTGTCTCTCTCTCTCTCTATAATATCATGGAATCAGGTTCACTCATTTAGTTGAGGTCTGATGGTGATAACACACAATGTCTCCACAGCTGTCCTCTCTCTCTCTAATATCATGGAATCAGGTTCACTCATTTAGTTGAGGTCTGATGGTGATAACACACAATGTCTCCACAGCTGTCCCTCTCTCTATAATATCATGGAATCAGGTTCACTCATTTAGTTGAGGTCTGATGGTGATAACGCACAATGTCTCCACAGCTGTCTCTCTCTCTCTCTCTATAATATCATGGAATCAGGTTCACTCATTTAGTTGAGGTCTGATGGCGATAACACACAATGTCTCCACAGCTGTCCCTCTCTCTCTATAATATCATGGAATCAGGTTCACTCATTTAGTTGAGGTCTGATAGTGATAACACACAATGTCTCTCTCTCTCTCTCTCTCTATAATATCATGGAATCAGGTTCACTCATTTAGTTGAGGTCTGATGGCGATAACGCACAATGTCTCCACAGCTGTGTCTCTCTCTCTCTCTATAATATCATGGAATCAGGTTCACTCATTTAGTTGAGGTCTGATGGTGATAACACACAATGTCTCCACAGCTGTCTCTCTCTCTCTCTATAATATCATGGAATCAGGTTCACTCATTTAGTTGAGGTCTGATGGCGATAACACACAATGTCTCCACAGCTGTCTCTCTCTCTATAATATCATGGAATCAGGTTCACTCATTTAGTTGAGGTCTGATGGTGATAACACACAATGTCTCCACAGCTGTCTCTCTCTCTCTATAATATCATGGAATCAGGTTCACTCATTTAGTTGAGGTCTGACGGTGATAACACACAATGTCTCTCTCTCTCTCTATAATATCATGGAATCAGGTTCACTCATTTAGTTGAGGTCTGATGGCGATAACACACAATGTCTCTCTCTCTATAATATCATGGAATCAGGTTCACTCATTTAGTTGAGGTCTGATGGCGATAACACACAATGTCTCCACAGCTGTCTCTCTCTCTCTATAATATCATGGAATCAGGTTCACTCATTTAGTTGAGGTCTGATGGCGATAACACACAATGTCTCTCTCTCTCTATAATATCATGGAATCAGGTTCACTCATTTAGTTGAGGTCTGATGGTGATAACACACAATGTCTCCACAGCTGTCTCTCTCTCTCTCTATAATATCATGGAATCAGGTTCACTCATTTAGTTGAGGTCTGATGGTGATAACACACAATGTCTCTCTCTCTCTATAATATCATGGAATCAGGTTCACTCATTTAGTTGAGGTCTGATGGTGATAACACACAATGTCTCCACAGCTGTCTCTCTCTCTCTATAATATCATGGAATCAGGTTCACTCATTTAGTTGAGGTCTGACGGTGATAACACACAATGTCTCTCTCTCTATAATATCATGGAATGAAACCACAACGTCACCAAGGAAGCAGTGTGTGGGGTTTGTATTAATTACACCATGAAAGTATATTTAATAGACAGGTATTAACTTACAAGTATAGTATATTATATAGCTAAACCCCATCTAACCAGTATATTATATAGCTAAACCCCATCTAACCAGTATATTATATAGCTAAACCCCATCTAACCAGTATATTATATAGCTAAACCCCATCTAACCAGTATATTATATAGCTAAACCCCATCTAACCAGTATATTATATAGCTAAACCCCATCTAACCAGTATATTATATAGCTAAACCCCATCTAACCAGTATATTATATAGCTAAACCCCATCTAACCAGTATATTATATAGCTAAACCCCATCTAACCAGTATATTATATAGCTAAACCCCATCTAACCAGTATATTATATAGCTTAACCCCATCTAACCAGTATATTATATAGCTAAACCCCATCTAACCAGTATATTATATAGCTAAACCCCATCTAACCAGTATATTATATAGCTAAACCCCATCTAACCAGTATTTTATATAGCTAAACCCCATCTAACCAGTATATTATATAGCTAAACCCCATCTAACCAGTATATTATATAGCTAAACCCCATCTAACCAGTATATTATATAGCTAAACCCCATCTAACCAGTATATTATATAGCTAAACCCCATCTAACCAGTATATTATATAGCTAAACCCCATCTAACCAGTATATTATATAGCTAAACCCCATCTAACCAGTATATTATATAGCTAAACCCCATCTAACCAGTATATTATATAGCTAAACCCCATCTAACCAGTATATTATATAGCTAAACCCCATCTAACCAGTATATTATATAGCTAAACCCCATCTAACCAGTATATTATATAGCTAAACCCCATCTAACCAGTATATTATATAGCTAAACCCCATCTAACCAGTATATTATATAGCTAAACCCCATCTAACCAGTATATTATATAGCTAAACCCCATCTAACCAGTATATTATATAGCTAAACCCCATCTAACCAGTATATTATATAGCTAAACCCCATCTAACCAGTATATTATATAGCTAAACCCCATCTAACCAGTATATTATATAGCTAAACCCCATCTAACCAGTATATTATATAGCTAAACCCCATCTAACCAGTATTTTATATAACCCCATCTAACCATTATATTATATAGCTAAACCCCATCTAACCATTATATTATATAGCTAAACCCCATCTAACCAGTATATTATATAGCTAAACCCCATCTAACCAGTATATTATATAGCTAAACCCCATCTAACCAGTATATTATATAGCTAAACCCCATCTAACCAGTATATTATATAGCTAAACCCCATCTAACCAGTATATTATATAGCTAAACCCCATCTAACCAGTATATTATATAGCTAAACCCCATCTAACCAGTATATTATATAGCTAAACCCCATCTAACCAGTATATTATATAGCTAAACCCCATCTAACCAGTATATTATATAGCTAAACCCCATCTAACCAGTATATTATATAGCTAAACCCCATCTAACCAGTATATTATATAGCTAAACCCCATCTAACCAGTATATTATATAGCTAAACCCCATCTAACCAGTATATTATATAGCTAAACCCCATCTAACCAGTATATTATATAGCTAAACCCCATCTAACCAGTATATTATATAGCTAAACCCCATCTAACCAGTATATTATATAGCTAAACCCCATCTAACCAGTATATTATATAGCTAAACCCCATCTAACCAGTATATTATATAGCTAAACCCCATCTAACCAGTATATTATATAGCTAAACCCCATCTAACCAGTATATTATATAGCTAAACCCCATCTAACCAGTATATTATATAGCTAAACCCCATCTAACCAGTATATTATATAGCTAAACCCCATCTAACCAGTATATTATATAGCTAAACCCCATCTAACCAGTATATTATATAGCTAAACCCCATCTAACCAGTATATTATATAGCTAAACCCCATCTAACCAGTATATTATATAGCTAAACCCCATCTAACCAGTATATTATATAGCTAAACCCCATCTAACCAGTATATTATATAGCTAAACCCCATCTAACCAGTATATTATATAGCTAAACCCCATCTAACCAGTATATTATATAGCTAAACCCCATCTAACCAGTATATTATATAGCTAAACCCCATCTAACCAGTATATTATATAGCTAAACCCCATCTAACCAGTATATTATATAGCTAAACCCCATCTAACCAGTATATTATATAGCTAAACCCCATCTAACCAGTATATTATATAGCTAAACCCCATCTAACCAGTATATTATATAGCTAAACCCCATCTAACCAGTATATTATATAGCTAAACCCCATCTAACCAGTATATTATATAGCTAAACCCCATCTAACCAGTATATTATATAGCTAAACCCCATCTAACCAGTATATTATATAGCTAAACCCCATCTAACCAGTATATTATATAGCTAAACCCCATCTAACCAGTATATTATATAGCTAAACCCCATCTAACCAGTATATTATATAGCTAAACCCCATCTAACCAGTATATTATATAGCTAAACCCCATCTAACCAGTATATTATATAGCTAAACCCCATCTAACCAGTATATTATATAGCTAAACCCCATCTAACCAGTATATTATATAGCTAAACCCCATCTAACCAGTATATTATATAGCTAAACCCCATCTAACCAGTATATTATATAGCTAAACCCCATCTAACCAGTATATTATATAGCTAAACCCCATCTAACCAGTATATTATATAGCTAAACCCCATCTAACCAGTATATTATATAGCTAAACCCCATCTAACCTGTATATTATATAGCTAAACCCCATCTAACCAGTATATTATATAGCTAAACCCCATCTAACCAGTATATTATATAGCTAACCCCATCTAACCAGTATATTATATAGCTTAACCCATCTAACCAGTATATTATATAGCTAAACCCCATCTAACCAGTATATTATATAGCTAAACCCCATCTAACCAGTATATTATATAGCTAAACCCCATCTAACCAGTATATTATATAGCTAAACCCCATCTAACCAGTATATTATATAGCTAAACCCCATCTAACCAGTATATTATATAGCTAAACCCCATCTAACCAGTATATTATATAGCTAAACCCCATCTAACCCGGTATATTATATAGCTAAACCCCATCTAACCAGTATATTATATAGCTAAACCCCATCTAACCAGTATATTATATAGCTAAACCCCATCTAACCAGTATATTATATAGCTAAACCCCATCTAACCAGTATATTATATAGCTAACCCCATCTAACCAGTATATTATATAGCTAAACCCCATCTAACCAGTATATTATATAGCTAAACCCCATCTAACCAGTATATTATATAGCTAAACCCCATCTAACCAGTATATTATATAGCTAAACCCCATCTAACCAGTATATTATATAGCTAAACCCCATCTAACCAGTATATTATATAGCTAAACCCCATCTAACCAGTATATTATATAGCTAAACCCCATCTAACCAGTATATTATATAGCTAAACCCCATCTAACCAGTATATTATATAGCTAAACCCCATCTAACCAGTATATTATATAGCTAAACCCCATCTAACCAGTATATTATATAGCTAAACCCCATCTAACCAGTATATTATATAGCTAAACCCCATCTAACCAGTATATTATATAGCTAAACCCCATCTAACCAGTATATTATATAGCTAAACCCCATCTAACCAGTATATTATATAGCTAAACCCCATCTAACCAGTATATTATATAGCTAAACCCCATCTAACCAGTATATTATATAGCTAAACCCCATCTAACCAGTATATTATATAGCTAAACCCCATCTAACCAGTATATTATATAGCTAAACCCCATCTAACCAGTATATTATATAGCTAAACCCCATCTAACCAGTATATTATATAGCTAAACCCCATCTAACCAGTATATTATATTATATAGCTAAACCCCATCTAACCAGTATATTATATAGCTAAACCCCATCTAACCAGTATATTATATAGCTAAACCCCATCTAACCAGTATATTATATAGCTAAACCCCATCTAACCAGTATATTATATAGCTAAACCCCATCTAACCAGTATATTATATAGCTAAACCCCATCTAACCAGTATATTATATAGCTAAACCCCATCTAACCAGTATATTATATAGCTAAACCCCATCTAACCAGTATATTATATAGCTAAACCCCATCTAACCAGTATATTATATAGCTAAACCCCATCTAACCATTATATTATATAGCTAAACCCCATCTAACCAGTATATTATATAGCTAAACCCCATCTAACCAGTATATTATATAGCTAAACCCCATCTAACCAGTATATTATATAGCTATCTAACCAGTATATTATATAGCTAAACCCCATCTAACCAGTATATTATATAGCTAAACCCCATCTAACCAGTATATTATATAGCTAAACCCCATCTAACCAGTATATTATATAGCTAAACCCCATCTAACCAGTATATTATATAGCTAAACCCCATCTAACCAGTATATTATATAGCTAAACCCCATCTAACCAGTATATTATATAGCTAAACCCCATCTAACCAGTATATTATATAGCTAAACCCCATCTAACCAGTATATTATATAGCTAAACCCCATCTAACCAGTATATTATATAGCTAAACCCCATCTAACCAGTATATTATATAGCTAAACCCCATCTAACCAGTATATTATATAGCTAAACCCCATCTAACCAGTATATTATATAGCTAAACCCCATCTAACCAGTATATTATATAGCTAAACCCCATCTAACCAGTATATTATATAGCTAAACCCCATCTAACCAGTATATTATATAGCTAAACCCCATCTAACCAGTATATTATATAGCTAAACCCCATCTAACCAGTATATTATACCAGCTAAACCCCATCTAACCAGTATATTATATAGCTAAACCCCATCTAACCAGTATATTATATAGCTAAACCCCATCTAACCAGTATATTATATAGCTAAACCCCATCTAACCAGTATATTATATAGCTAAACCCCATCTAACCAGTATATTATATAGCTAAACCCCATCTAACCAGTATATTATATAGCTAAACCCCATCTAACCAGTATATTATATAGCTAAACCCCATCTAACCAGTATATTATATAGCTAAACCCCATCTAACCAGTATATTATATAGCTAAACCCCATCTAACCAGTATATTATATAGCTAAACCCCATCTAACCAGTATATTATATAGCTTAACCCCATCTAACCAGTATATTATATAGCTAAACCCCATCTAACCAGTATATTATATAGCTAAACCCCATCTAACCCGGTATATTATATAGCTAAACCCCATCTAACCAGTATATTATATAGCTAAACCCCATCTAACCAGTATATTATATAGCTAAACCCCATCTAACCAGTATATTATATAGCTAAACCCCATCTAACCAGTATATTATATAGCTAAACCCCATCTAACCAGTATATTATATAGCTAAACCCCATCTAACCAGTATATTATATAGCTAAACCCCATCTAACCAGTATATTATATAGCTAAACCCCATCTAACCAGTATATTATATAGCTAACCCCATCTAACCAGTATATTATATAGCTAAACCCCATCTAACCAGTATATTATATAGCTAAACCCCATCTAACCAGTATTTTATATAGCTAAACCCCATCTAACCAGTATATTATATAGCTAAACCCCATCTAACCAGTATATTATATAGCTAAACCCCATCTAACCAGTATATTATATAGCTAAACCCCATCTAACCAGTATATTATATAGCTAAAACCCCATCTAACCAGTATATTATATAGCTCAACCCCATCTAACCAGTATATTATATAGCTAAACCCCATCTAACCAGTATATTATATAGCTAAACCCCATCTAACCAGTATATTATATAGCTAAACCCCATCTAACCAGTATATTATATAGCTAAACCCCATCTAACCAGTATTTTATATAGCTAAACCCCATCTAACCAGTATATTATATAGCTAAACCCCATCTAACCAGTATATTATATAGCTAAACCCCATCTAACCAGTATATTATAAGCCCCATCTAACCAGTATATTATATAGCTAAACCCCATCTAACCAGTATATTATATAGCTAAACCCCATCTAACCAGTATATTATATAGCTAAACCCCATCTAACCAGTATATTATATAGCTAAACCCCATCTAACCAGTATATTATATAGCTAAACCCCATCTAACCAGTATATTATATAGCTAAACCCCATCTAACCAGTATATTATATAGCTTAACCCATCTCTAAACCCCATCTAACCAGTATATTATATAGCTAAACCCCATCTAACCAGTATATTATATAGCTAAACCCCATCTAACCAGTATATTATATAGCTAAACCCCATCTAACCAGTATATTATATAGCTAAACCCCATCTAACCAGTATATTATATAGCTAAAATCCCATCTAACCTAACCAGTATATTATATAGCTAAACCCCATCTAACCAGTATATTATATAGCTAAACCCCATCTAACCAGTATATTATATAGCTAAACCCCATCTAACCAGTATATTATATAGCTAAACCCCATCTAACCAGTATATTATATAGCTAAACCCCATCTAACCAGTATATTATATAGCTAAACCCCATCTAACCAGTATATTATATTATATAGCTAAACCCCATCTAACCAGTATATTATATATAGCTAAACCCCATCTAACCAGTATATTATATAGCTAAACCCCATCTAACCAGTATATTATATTATATAGCTAAACCCCATCTAACCAGTATATTATATAGCTAAACCCCATCTAACCAGTATATTATATAGCTAAACCCCATCTAACCAGTATATAGCTTAAACCCCATCTATTATATAGCTAAACCCCATCTAACCAGTATATTATATAGCTAAACCCCATCTAACCAGTATATTATATAGCTAAACCCCATCTAACCAGTATATTATATAGCTAAACCCCATCTAACCAGTATATTATATAGCTAAACCCCATCTAACCAGTATATTATATAGCTAAACCCCATCTAACCAGTAAACCCCATCTAACCATTATATTATATAGCTAAACCCCATCTAACCAGTATATTATATAGCTAAACCCCATCTAACCAGTATATTATATAGCTAAACCCCATCTAACCAGTATATTATATAGCTAAACCCCATCTAACCAGTATATTATATAGCTAAACCCATCTAACCATTATATTATATAGCTAAACCCCATCTAACCAGTATATTATATAGCTAAACCCCATCTAACCAGTATATTATATAGCTAAACCCCATCTAACCAGTATATTATATAGCTAAACCCCATCTAACCAGTATATTATATAGCTAAACCCCATCTAACCAGTATATTATATAGCTAAACCCCATCTAACCAGTATATTATATAGCTAAACCCCATCTAACCAGTATATTATATAGCTAAACCCCATCTAACCAGTATATTATATAGCTAAACCCCATCTAACCAGTATATTATATAGCTAAACCCCATCTAACCAGTATATTATATAGCTAAACCCCATCTAACCAGTATATTATATAGCTAAACCCCATCTAACCAGTATATTATATAGCTAAACCCCATCTAACCAGTATATTATATAGCTAAACCCCATCTAACCAGTATATTATATAGCTAAACCCCATCTAACCAGTATATTATATAGCTAAACCCCATCTAACCAGTATTTTATATAGCTAAACCCCATCTAACCAGTATATTATATAGCTTAACCCCATCTAACCAGTATATTATATAGCTAAACCCCATCTAACCAGTATATTATATAGCTAAACCCCATCTAACCAGTATATTATATAGCTAAACCCCATCTAACCAGTATATTATATAGCTAAACCCCATCTAACCAGTATATTATATAGCTAAACCCCATCTAACCAGTATATTATATATAAACCCCATCTAACCAGTATATTATATAGCTAAACCCCATCTAACCAGTATATTATATAGCTAAACCCCATCTAACCAGTATATTATATAGCTAAACCCCATCTAACCAGTATATTATATAGCTAAACCCCATCTAACCAGTATATTATATAGCTAAACCCCATCTAACCAGTATATTATATAGCTAAACCCCATCTAACCAGTATATTATATAGCTAAACCCCATCTAACCAGTATATTATATTATATAGCTAAACCCCATCTAACCAGTATATTATATAGCTAAACCCCATCTAACCAGTATATTATATAGCTAAACCCCATCTAACCAGTATATTATATAGCTAAACCCCATCTAACCAGTATATTATATAGCTAAACCCCATCTAACCAGTATATTATATAGCTAAACCCCATCTAACCAGTATATTATATAGCTAAACCCCATCTAACCAGTATATTATATAGCTAAACCCCATCTAACCAGTATATTATATAGCTAAACCCCATCTAACCAGTATATTATATAGCTAAACCCCATCTAACCAGTATATTATATAGCTAAACCCCATCTAACCAGTATATTATATAGCTAAACCCCATCTAACCAGTATATTATATAGCTAAACCCCATCTAACCAGTATATTATATAGCTAAACCCCATCTAACCAGTATATTATATAGCTAAACCCCATCTAACCAGTATATTATATAGCTAAACCCCATCTAACCAGTATATTATATAGCTAAACCCCATCTAACCAGTATATTATATAGCTAAACCCCATCTAACCAGTATATTATATAGCTAAACCCCATCTAACCAGTATATTATATAGCTAAACCCCATCTAACCAGTATATTATATAGCTAAACCCCATCTAACCAGTATATTATATAGCTAAACCCCATCTAACCAGTATATTATATAGCTAAACCCCATCTAACCAGTATATTATATAGCTAAACCCCATCTAACCAGTATATTATATAGCTAAACCCCATCTAACCAGTATATTATATTATATAGCTAAACCCCATCTAACCAGTATATTATATAGCTAAACCCCATCTAACCAGTATATTATATAGCTAAACCCCATCTAACCAGTATATTATATAGCTAAACCCCATCTAACCAGTATATTATATAGCTAAACCCCATCTAACCAGTATATTATATAGCTAAACCCCATCTAACCAGTATATTATATAGCTAAACCCCATCTAACCAGTATATTATATAGCTAAACCCCATCTAACCAGTATATTATATAGCTAAACCCCATCTAACCCGGTATATTATATAGCTAAACCCCATCTAACCAGTATATTAATAGTATAGCTAAACCCCATCTAACCAGTATATTATATAGCTAAACCCCATCTAACCTAAACCAGTATATTATATAGCTAAACCCCATCTAACCAGTATATTATATAGCTAAACCCCATCTAACCAGTATATTATATAGCTAAACCCCATCTAACCAGTATATTATATAGCTAAACCCCATCTAACCAGTATATTATATAGCTAAACCCCATCTAACCAGTATATTATATAGCTAAACCCCATCTAACCAGTATATTATATAGCTAAACCCCATCTAACCAGTATATTATATAGCTAAACCCCATCTAACCAGTATATTATATAGCTAAACCCCATCTAACCAGTATATTATATAGCTAAACCCCATCTAACCAGTATATTATATAGCTAAACCCCATCTAACCAGTATATTATATAGCTAAACCCCATCTAACCCGGTATATTATATAGCTTAACCCCATCTAACCAGTATATTATATAGCTAAACCCCATCTAACCAGTATATTATATAGCTAAACCCCATCTAACCAGTATTTTATATAGCTAAACCCCATCTAACCAGTATATTATATAGCTAAACCCCATCTAACCAGTATATTATATAGCTAAACCCCATCTAACCAGTATTTTATATAGCTTAACCCATCTAACCATTATATTATATAGCTAAACCCCATCTAACCAGTATATTATATAGCTAAACCCCATCTAACCAGTATATTATATAGCTAAACCCCATCTAACCAGTATATTATATAGCTAAACCCCATCTAACCAGTATATTATATAGCTAAACCCCATCTAACCAGTATATTATATAGCTAAACCCCATCTAACCAGTATATTATATAGCTAAACCCCATCTAACCAGTATATTATATAGCTAAACCCCATCTAACCAGTATATTATATAGCTAAACCCCATCTAACCAGTATATTATATAGCTAAACCCCATCTAACCAGTATATTATATAGCTAAACCCCATCTAACCAGTATATTATATAGCTAAACCCCATCTAACCAGTATATTATATAGCTAAACCCCATCTAACCAGTATATTATATAGCTAAACCCCATCTAACCAGTATATTATATAGCTAAACCCCATCTAACCAGTATATTATATAGCTAAACCCCATCTAACCAGTATATTATATAGCTAAACCCCATCTAACCAGTATATTATATAGCTAAACCCCATCTAACCAGTATATTATATAGCTAAACCCCATCTAACCAGTATATTATATAGCTAAACCCCATCTAACCAGTATATTATATAGCTAAACCCCATCTAACCAGTATATTATATAGCTAAACCCCATCTAACCAGTATATTATATAGCTAAACCCCATCTAACCAGTATATTATATAGCTAAACCCCATCTAACCAGTATATTATATAGCTAAACCCCATCTAACCAGTATATTATATAGCTAAACCCCATCTAACCAGTATATTATATAGCTAAACCCCATCTAACCAGTATATTATATAGCTAAACCCCATCTAACCAGTATATTATATAGCTAAACCCCATCTAACCAGTATATTATATAGCTAAACCCCATCTAACCAGTATATTATATAGCTAAACCCCATCTAACCAGTATATTATATAGCTAAACCCCATCTAACCAGTATATTATATAGCTAAACCCCATCTAACCAGTATATTATATAGCTAAACCCCATCTAACCAGTATATTATATAGCTAAACCCCATCTAACCAGTATATTATATAGCTAACCCCATTTAACCAGTATATTATATAGCTAAACCCCATCTAACCAGTATATTATATAGCTAAACCCCATCTAACCAGTATATTATATAGCTAAACCCCATCTAACCAGTATATTATATAGCTAAACCCCATCTAACCAGTATATTATATAGCTAAACCCCATCTAACCAGTATATTATATAGCTAAACCCCATCTAACCAGTATATTATATAGCTAAACCCCATCTAACCAGTATATTATATAGCTAAACCCCATCTAAATCTAACCAGTATATTATATAGCTAAACCCCATCTAACCAGTATATTATATAGCTAAACCCCATCTAACCAGTATATTATATAGCTAAACCCCATCTAACCAGTATATTATATAGCTAAACCCCATCTAACCAGTATATTATATAGCTAAACCCCATCTAACCAGTATATTATATAGCTAAACCCCATCTAACCAGTATATTATATAGCTAAACCCCATCTAACCAGTATATTATATAGCTAAACCCCATCTAACCAGTATATTATATAGCTAAACCCCATCTAACCAGTATATTATATAGCTAAACCCCATCTAACCAGTATATTATATAGCTAAACCCCATCTAACCAGTATATTATATAGCTAAACCCCATCTAACCAGTATATTATATAGCTAAACCCCATCTAACCAGTATATTATATAGCTAAACCCCATCTAACCAGTATATTATATAGCTAAACCCCATCTAACCAGTATATTATATAGCTAAACCCCATCTAACCAGTATATTATATAGCTAAACCCCATCTAACCAGTATATTATATAGCTAAACCCCATCTAACCAGTATATTATATAGCTAAACCCCATCTAACCAGTATATTATATCTAAACCCCATCTAACCAGTATATTATATAGCTAAACCCCATCTAACCAGTATATTATATAGCTAAACCCCATCTAACCAGTATATTATATAGCTAAACCCCATCTAACCAGTATATTATATAGCTAAACCCCATCTAACCAGTATATTATATAGCTAAACCCCATCTAACCAGTATATTATATAGCTAAACCCCATCTAACCAGTATATTATATAGCTAAACCCCATCTAACCAGTATATTATATAGCTAAACCCCATCTAACCAGTATATTATATAGCTAAACCCCATCTAACCAGTATATTATATAGCTAAACCCCATCTAACCAGTATATTATATAGCTAAACCCCATCTAACCAGTATATTATATAGCTAAACCCCATCTAACCAGTATATTATATAGCTAAACCCCATCTAACCAGTATATTATATAGCTAAACCCCATCTAACCAGTATATTATATAGCTAAACCCCATCTAACCAGTATATTATATAGCTAAACCCCATCTAACCAGTATATTATATAGCTAAACCCCATCTAACCAGTATATTATATAGCTAAACCCCATCTAACCAGTATATTATATAGCTAAACCCCATCTAACCAGTATATTATATAGCTAAACCCCATCTAACCAGTATATTATATAGCTAAACCCCATCTAACCAGTATATTATATAGCTAAACCCCATCTAACCAGTATATTATATAGCTAAACCCCATCTAACCAGTATATTATATAGCTAAACCCCATCTAACCAGTATATTATATAGCTAAACCCCATCTAACCAGTATATTATATAGCTAAACCCCATCTAACCAGTATATTATATAGCTAAACCCCATCTAACCAGTATATTATATAGCTAAACCCCATCTAACCAGTATATTATATTATATAGCTAAACCCCATCTAACCAGTATATTATATAGCTAAACCCCATCTAACCAGTATATTATATAGCTAAACCCCATCTAACCAGTATATTATATAGCTAAACCCCATCTAACCAGTATATTATATAGCTAAACCCCATCTAACCAGTATATTATATAGCTAAACCCCATCTAACCAGTATATTATATAGCTAAACCCCATCTAACCAGTATATTATATAGCTAAACCCCATCTAACCAGTATATTATATAGCTAAACCCCATCTAACCAGTATATTATATAGCTAAACCCCATCTAACCAGTATATTATATAGCTAAACCCCATCTAACCAGTATATTATATAGCTAAACCCCATCTAACCAGTATATTATATAGCTAAACCCCATCTAACCAGTATATTATATAGCTAAACCCCATCTAACCAGTATATTATATAGCTAAACCCCATCTAACCAGTATATTATATAGCTAAACCCCATCTAACCAGTATATTATATAGCTAAACCCCATCTAACCAGTATATTATATAGCTAAACCCCATCTAACCAGTATATTATATAGCTAAACCCCATCTAACCAGTATATTATATAGCTAAACCCCATCTAACCAGTATATTATATAGCTAAACCCCATCTAACCAGTATATTATATAGCTAAACCCCATCTAACCAGTATATTATATAGCTAAACCCCATCTAACCAGTATATTATATAGCTAAACCCCATCTAACCAGTATATTATATAGCTAAACCCCATCTAACCAGTATATTATATAGCTAAACCCCATCTAACCAGTATATTATATAGCTAAACCCCATCTAACCAGTATATTATATAGCTAAACCCCATCTAACCAGTATATTATATAGCTAAACCCCATCTAACCAGTATATTATATAGCTAAACCCCATCTAACCAGTATATTATATAGCTAAACCCCATCTAACCAGTATATTATATAGCTAAACCCCATCTAACCAGTATATTATATAGCTAAACCCCATCTAACCAGTATATTATATAGCTAAACCCCATCTAACCAGTATATTATATAGCTAAACCCCATCTAACCAGTATATTATATAGCTAAACCCCATCTAACCAGTATATTATATAGCTAAACCCCATCTAACCAGTATATTATATAGCTAAACCCCATCTAACCAGTATATTATATAGCTAAACCCCATCTAACCAGTATATTATATAGCTAAACCCCATCTAACCAGTATATTATATAGCTAAACCCCATCTAACCAGTATATTATATAGCTAAACCCCATCTAACCAGTATATTATATAGCTAAACCCCATCTAACCAGTATATTATATAGCTAAACCCCATCTAACCAGTATATTATATAGCTAAACCCCATCTAACCAGTATATTATATAGCTAAACCCCATCTAACCAGTATATTATATAGCTAAACCCCATCTAACCAGTATATTATATAGCTAAACCCCATCTAACCAGTATATTATATAGCTAAACCCCATCTAACCAGTATATTATATAGCTAAACCCCATCTAACCAGTATATTATATAGCTAAACCCCATCTAACCAGTATATTATATAGCTAAACCCCATCTAACCAGTATATTATATAGCTAAACCCCATTTAACCAGTATATTATATAGCTAAACCCCATCTAACCAGTATATTATATAGCTAAACCCCATCTAACCAGTATATTATATAGCTAAACCCCATCTAACCAGTATATTATATAGCTAAACCCCATCTAACCAGTATATTATATAGCTAAACCCCATCTAACCAGTATATTATATAGCTAAACCCCATCTAACCAGTATATTATATAGCTAAACCCCATCTAACCAGTATATTATATTATATAGCTAAACCCCATCTAACCAGTATATTATATAGCTAAACCCCATCTAACCAGTATATTATATAGCTAAACCCCATCTAACCAGTATATTATATAGCTAAACCCCATCTAACCAGTATATTATATAGCTAAACCCCATCTAACCAGTATATTATAGCTAAGCTCTAACCCCATCTAACCAGTATATTATATAGCTAAACCCCATCTAACCAGTATATTATATAGCTAAACCCCATCTAACCAGTATATTATATAGCTAAACCCCATCTAACCAGTATATTATATAGCTAAACCCCATCTAACCAGTATATTATATAGCTAAACCCCATCTAACCAGTATATTATATAGCTAAACCCCATCTAACCAGTATATTATATAGCTAAACCCCATCTAACCAGTATATTATATAGCTAAACCCCATCTAACCAGTATATTATATAGCTAAACCCCATCTAACCAGTATATTATATAGCTAAACCCCATCTAACCAGTATATTATATAGCTAAACCCCATCTAACCAGTATATTATATAGCTAAACCCCATCTAACCAGTATATTATATAGCTAAACCCCATCTAACCAGTATATTATATAGCTAAACCCCATCTAACCAGTATATTATATAGCTAAACCCCATCTAACCAGTATATTATATAGCTAAACCCCATCTAACCAGTATATTATATAGCTAAACCCCATCTAACCAGTATATTATATAGCTAAACCCCATCTAACCAGTATATTATATAGCTAAACCCCATCTAACCAGTATATTATATAGCTAAACCCCATCTAACCAGTATATTATATAGCTAAACCCCATCTAACCAGTATATTATATAGCTAAACCCCATCTAACCAGTATATTATATAGCTAAACCCCATCTAACCAGTATATTATATAGCTAAACCCCATCTAACCAGTATATTATATAGCTAAACCCCATCTAACCAGTATATTATATAGCTAAACCCCATCTAACCAGTATATTATATAGCTAAACCCCATCTAACCAGTATATTATATAGCTAAACCCCATCTAACCAGTATATTATATAGCTAAACCCCATCTAACCAGTATATTATATAGCTAAACCCCATCTAACCAGTATATTATATAGCTATCTAATATATTATAGCTAAACCCCATCTAACCAGTATATTATATAGCTAAACCCCATCTAACCAGTATATTATATAGCTAAACCCCATCTAAACCAGCTAAACCCCATCTAACCAGTATATTATATAGCTAAACCCCATCTAACCAGTATATTATATAGCTAAACCCCATCTAACCAGTATATTATATAGCTAAACCCCATCTAACCAGTATATTATATAGCTAAACCCCATCTAACCAGTATATTATATAGCTAAACCCCATCTAACCAGTATATTATATAGCTAAACCCCATCTAACCAGCTAAACCCCATCTAACCAGTATATTATATAGCTAAACCCCATCTAACCAGTATATTATATAGCTAAACCCCATCTAACCAGTATATTATATAGCTAAACCCCATCTAACCAGTATATTATATAGCTAAACCCCATCTAACCAGTATATTATATAGCTAAACCCCATCTAACCAGTATATTATATAGCTAAACCCCATCTAACCAGTATATCTAACCCCCAGTATATTATATAGCTAAACCCCATCTAACCAGTATATTATATAGCTAAACCCCATCTAACCAGTATATTATATAGCTAAACCCCATCTAACCAGTATATTATATAGCTAAACCCCATCTAACCAGTATATTATATAGCTAAACCCCATCTAACCAGTATATTATATAGCTAAACCCCATCTAACCAGTATATTATATAGCTAAACCCCATCTAACCAGTATATTATATAGCTAAACCCCATCTAACCAGTATATTATATAGCTAAACCCCATCTAACCAGTATATTATATAGCTAAATCCCAGTATCTAACCAGTATATTATATAGCTAAACCCCATCTAACCAGTATATTATATAGCTAAACCCCATCTAACCAGTATATTATATAGCTAAACCCCATCTAACCAGTATATTATATAGCTAAACCCCATCTAACCAGTATATTATATAGCTAAACCCCATCTAACCAGTATATTATATAGCTAAACCCCATCTAACCAGTATATTATATAACCAGTATATTATATAGCTAAACCCCATCTAACCAGTATATTATATAGCTAAACCCCATCTAACCAGTATATTATATAGCTAAACCCCATCTAACCAGTATATTATATAGCTAAACCCCATCTAACCAGTATATTATATAGCTAAACCCCATCTAACCAGTATATTATATAGCTAAACCCCATCTAACCAGTATATTATATAGCTAAACCCCATCTAACCAGTATATTATATAGCTAAACCCCATCTAACCAGTATATTATATCTAACCCCATCTAACCAGTATATTATATAGCTAAACCCCATCTAACCAGTATATTATATAGCTAAACCCCATCTAACCAGTATATTATATAGCTAAACCCCATCTAACCAGTATATTATATAGCTAAACCCCATCTAACCAGTATATTATATAGCTAAACCCCATCTAACCAGTATATTATATAGCTAAACCCCATCTAACCAGTATATTATATAGCTAAACCCCATCTAACCAGTATATTATATAGCTAAACCCCATCTAACCAGTATATTATATAGCTAAACCCCATCTAACCAGTAAACCCCATCTAACCAGTTATTATATAGCTAAACCCCATCTAACCAGTATATTATATAGCTAAACCCCATCTAACCAGTATATTATATAGCTAAACCCCATCTAACCAGTATATTATATAGCTAAACCCCATCTAACCAGTATATTATATAGCTAAAATCTAACCATCTAACCCCAGTATATTATATTATATAGCTAAACCCCATCTAACCAGTATATTATATAGCTAAACCCCATCTAACCAGTATATTATATAGCTAAACCCCATCTAACCAGTATATTATATAGCTAAACCCCATCTAACCAGTATATTATATAGCTAAACCCCATCTAACCAGTATATTATATAGCTAAACCCCATCTAACCAGTATATTATATAGCTAAACCCCATCTAACCAGTATATTATATAGCTAAACCCCATCTAACCAGTATATTATATAGCTAAACCCCATCTAACCAGTATATTATATAGCTAAACCCCATCTAACCAGTATATTATATAGCTAAACCCCATCTAACCAGTATATTATATTAAACCCCATCTAACCAGTATATTATATAGCTAAACCCCATCTAACCAGTATATTATATAGCTAAACCCCATCTAACCAGTATATTATATAGCTAAACCCCATCTAACCAGTATATTATATTATATAGCTAAACCCCATCTAACCAGTATATTATATAGCTAAACCCCATCTAACCAGTATATTATATAGCTAAACCCCATCTAACCAGTATATTATATAGCTAAACCCCATCTAACCAGTATATTATATAGCTAAACCCCATCTAACCAGTATATTATATAGCTAAACCCCATCTAACCAGTATATTATATAGCTTAACCCCATCTAACTAGTATATTATATAGCTAAACCCCATCTAACCAGTATATTATATAGCTAAACCCCATCTAACCAGTATTTTATATAGCTTAACCCATCTAACCATTATATTATATAGCTAAACCCATTCTAACCAGTATATTATATAGCTAAACCCCATCTAACCAGTATATTATATAGCTAAACCCCATCTAACCAGTATATTATATAGCTAAACCCCATCTAACCAGTATATTATATAGCTAAACCCCATCTAACCAGTATATTATATAGCTAAACCCCATCTAACCAGTATATTATATAGCTAAACCCCATCTAACCAGTATATTATATAGCTAAACCCCATCTAACCAGTATATTATATAGCTAAACCCCATCTAACCAGTATATTATATAGCTAAACCCCATCTAACCAGTATATTATATAGCTAAACCCCATCTAACCAGTATATTATATAGCTAAACCCCATCTAACCAGTATATTATATAGCTAAACCCCATCTAACCAGTATATTATATAGCTAAACCCCATCTAACCAGTATATTATATAGCTAAACCCCATCTAACCAGTATATTATATAGCTAAACCCCATCTAACCAGTATATTATATAGCTAAACCCCATCTAACCAGTATATTATATAGCTAAACCCCATCTAACCAGTATATTATATAGCTAAACCCCATCTAACCAGTATATTATATAGCTAAACCCCATCTAACCAGTATATTATATAGCTAAACCCCATCTAACCAGTATATTATATAGCTAAACCCCATCTAACCAGTATATTATATAGCTAAACCCCATCTAACCAGTATATTATATAGCTAAACCCCATCTAACCAGTATATTATATAGCTAAACCCCATCTAACCAGTATATTATATAGCTAAACCCCATCTAACCAGTATATTATATAGCTAAACCCCATCTAACCAGTATATTATATAGCTAAACCCCATCTAACCAGTATATTATATAGCTAAACCCCATCTAACCAGTATATTATATAGCTAAACCCCATCTAACCAGTATATTATATAGCTAAACCCCATCTAACCAGTATATTATATAGCTAAACCCCATCTAACCAGTATATTATATAGCTAAACCCCATCTAACCAGTATATTATATAGCTAAACCCCATCTAACCAGTAAACCCCATCTATTATATAGCTAAACCCCATCTAACCAGTATATTATATAGCTAAACCCCATCTAACCAGTATATTATATAGCTAAACCCCATCTAACCAGTATATTATATAGCTAAACCCCATCTAACCAGTATATTATATAGCTAAACCCCATCTAACCAGTATATTATATAGCTAAACCCCATCTAACCAGTATATTATATAGCTAAACCCCATCTAACCAGTATATTATATAGCTAAACCCCATCTAACCAGTATATTATATAGCTAAACCCCATCTAACCAGTATATTATATAGCTAAACCCCATCTAACCAGTATATTATATAGCTAAACCCCATCTAACCAGTATATTATATAGCTAAACCCCATCTAACCAGTATATTATATAGCTAAACCCCATCTAACCAGTATATTATATAGCTAAACCCCATCTAACCAGTATATTATATAGCTAAACCCCATCTAACCAGTATATTATATAGCTAAACCCCATCTAACCAGTATATTATATAGCTAAACCCCATCTAACCAGTATATTATATAGCTAAACCCCATCTAACCAGTATATTATATAGCTAAACCCCATCTAACCAGTATATTATATAGCTAAACCCCATCTAACCAGTATTTTATATAGCTAAACCCCATCTAACCAGTATATTATATAGCTAAACCCCATCTAACCAGTATATTATATAGCTAAACCCCATCTAACCAGTATATTATATAGCTAAACCCCATCTAACCAGTATATTATATAGCTAAACCCCATCTAACCAGTATATTATATAGCTAAACCCCATCTAACCAGTATATTATATAGCTAAACCCCATCTAACCAGTATATTATATAGCTAAACCCCATCTAACCAGTATATTATATAGCTAAACCCCATCTAACCAGTATATTATATAGCTAAACCCCATCTAACCAGTATATTATATAGCTAAACCCCATCTAACCAGCTAAACCCCATCTAACCAGTATATTATATAGCTAAACCCCATCTAACCAGTATATTATATAGCTAAACCCCATCTAACCAGTATATTATATAGCTAAACCCCATCTAACCAGTATATTATATAGCTAAACCCCATCTAACCAGTATATTATATAGCTAAACCCCATCTAACCAGTATATTATATAGCTAAACCCCATCTAACCAGTATATTATATAGCTAAACCCCATCTAACCAGTATATTATATAGCTAAACCCCATCTAACCAGTATATTATATAGCTAAACCCCATCTAACCAGTATATTATATAGCTAAACCCATCTAACCATTATATTATATAGCTAAACCCCATCTAACCAGTATATTATATAGCTAAACCCCATCTAACCAGTATATTATATAGCTAAACCCCATCTAACCAGTATATTATATAGCTAAACCCCATCTAACCAGTATATTATATAGCTAAACCCCATCTAACCAGTATATTATATAGCTAAACCCCATCTAACCAGTATATTATATAGCTAAACCCCATCTAACCAGTATATTATCTAACCATAGCTAAACCCCATCTAACCAGTATATTATATAGCTAAACCCCATCTAACCAGTATATTATATAGCTAAACCCCATCTAACCAGTATCTAACCAGTATATTATATAGCTAAACCCCATCTAACCAGTATATTATATAGCTAAACCCCATCTAACCAGTATATTATATAGCTAAACCCCATCTAACCAGTATATCTAACCAGTATATTATATAGCTAAACCCCATCTAACCAGTATATTATATAGCTAAACCCCATCTAACCAGTATATTATATAGCTAAACCCCATCTAACCAGTATATTATATAGCTAAACCCCATCTAACCAGTATATTATATAGCTAAACCCCATCTAACCAGTATATTATATAGCTAAACCCCATCTAACCAGTATATTATATAGCTAAACCCCATCTAACCAGTATATTATATAGCTAAACCCCATCTAACCAGTATATTATATAGCTAAACCCCATCTAACCAGTATATTATATAGCTAAACCCCATCTAACCAGTATATTATATAGCTAAACCCATTTAACCATTATATTATATAGCTAAACCCCATCTAACCAGTATATTATATAGCTAAACCCCATCTAACCAGTATATTATATAGCTAAACCCCATCTAACCAGTATATTATATAGCTAAACCCCATCTAACCAGTATATTATATAGCTAAACCCCATCTAACCAGTATATTATATAGCTAAACCCCATCTAACCAGTATATTATATAGCTAAACCCCATCTAACCAGTATATTATATAGCTAAACCCCATCTAACCAGTATATTATATAGCTAAACCCCATCTAACCAGTATATTATATAGCTAAACCCCATCTAACCAGTATATTATATAGCTAAACCCCATCTAACCAGTATATTATATAGCTAAACCCCATCTAACCAGTATATTATATAGCTAAACCCCATCTAACCAGTATATTATATAGCTAAACCCCATCTAACCAGTATATTATATAGCTAAACCCCATCTAACCAGTATATTATATAGCTAAACCCCATCTAACCAGTATATTATATAGCTAAACCCCATCTAACCAGTATATTATCTAACCAGTATATTATATAGCTAAACCCCATCTAACCAGTATATTATATAGCTAAACCCCATCTAACCAGTATATTATATAGCTAAACCCCATCTAACCAGTATATTATATAGCTAAACCCCATCTAACCAGTATATTATATAGCTAAACCCCATCTAACCAGTATATTATATAGCTAAACCCCATCTAACCAGTATATTATATAGCTAAACCCCATCTAACCAGTATATTATATAGCTAAACCCCATCTAACCAGTATATTATATAGCTAAACCCCATCTAACCAGTATATTATATAGCTAAACCCCATCTAACCAGTATATTATATAGCTAAACCCCATCTAACCAGTATATTATATAGCTAAACCCCATCTAACCAGTATATTATATAGCTAAACCCCATCTAACCAGTATATTATATAGCTAAACCCCATCTAACCAGTATATTATATAGCTAAACCCCATCTAACCAGTATATTATATAGCTAAACCCCATCTAACCAGTATATTATATAGCTAAACCCCATCTAACCAGTATATTATATAGCTAAACCCCATCTAACCAGTATATTATATAGCTAAACCCCATCTAACCAGTATATTATATAGCTAAACCCCATCTAACCAGTATATTATATAGCTAAACCCCATCTAACCAGTATATTATATAGCTAAACCCCATCTAACCAGTATATTATATAGCTAAACCCCATCTAACCAGTATATTATATAGCTAAACCCCATCTAACCAGTATATTATATAGCTAAACCCCATCTAACCAGTATATTATATAGCTAAACCCCATCTAACCAGTATATTATATAGCTAAACCCCATCTAACCAGTATATTATATAGCTAAACCCCATCTAACCAGTATATTATATAGCTAAACCCCATCTAACCAGTATATTATATAGCTAAACCCCATCTAACCAGTATATTATATAGCTAAACCCCATCTAACCAGTATATTATATAGCTAAACCCCATCTAACCAGTATATTATATAGCTAAACCCCATCTAACCAGTATATTATATAGCTAAACCCCATCTAACCAGTATATTATATAGCTAAACCCCATCTAACCAGTATATTATATAGCTAAACCCCATCTAACCAGTATATTATATAGCTAAACCCCATCTAACCAGTATATTATATAGCTAAACCCCATCTAACCAGTATATTATATAGCTAAACCCCATCTAACCAGTATATTATATAGCTAAACCCCATCTAACCAGTATATTATATAGCTAAACCCCATCTAACCAGTATATTATATAGCTAAACCCCATCTAACCAGTATATTATATAGCTAAACCCCATCTAACCAGTATATTATATAGCTAAACCCCATCTAACCAGTATATTATATAGCTAACCCCATCTAACCAGTATATTATATAGCTAAACCCCATCTAACCAGTATATTATATAGCTAAACCCCATCTAACCAGTATATTATATAGCTAAACCCCATCTAACCAGTATATTATATAGCTAAACCCCATCTAACCAGTATATTATATAGCTAAACCCCATCTAACCAGTATATTATATAGCTAAACCCCATCTAACCAGTATATTATATAGCTAAATATCTAACCAGTATATTATATAGCTAAACCCCATCTAACCAGTATATTATATAGCTAAACCCCATCTAACCAGTATATTATATAGCTAAACCCCATCTAACCAGTATATTATATAGCTAAACCCCATCTAACCAGTATATTATATAGCTAAACCCCATCTAACCAGTATTATATTATATAGCTAAACCCCATCTAACCAGTATATTATATTATATAGCTAAACCCCATCTAACCAGTATATTATATAGCTAAACCCCATCTAACCAGTATATTATATAGCTAAACCCCATCTAACCAGTATATTATATAAACCCCATCTAACCAGTATATTATATAGCTAAACCCCATCTAACCAGTATATTATATAGCTAAACCCCATCTAACCAGTATATTATATAGCTAAACCCCATCTAACCAGTATATTATATAGCTAAACCCCATCTAACCAGTATATTATATAGCTAAACCCCATCTAACCAGTATATTATATAGCTAAACCCCATCTAACCAGTATATTATATAGCTAAACCCCATCTAACCAGTATATTATATAGCTAAACCCCATCTAACCAGTATATTATATAGCTAAACCCCATCTAACCAGTATATTATATAGCTAAACCCCATCTAACCAGTATATTATATAGCTAAACCCCATCTAACCAGTATATTATATAGCTAAACCCCATCTAACCAGTATATTATATAGCTAAACCCCATCTAACCAGTATATTATATAGCTAAACCCCATCTAACCAGTATATTATATAGCTAAACCCCATCTAACCAGTATATTATATAGCTAAACCCCATCTAACCAGTATATTATATAGCTAAACCCCATCTAACCAGTATATTATATAGCTAAACCCCATCTAACCAGTATATTATATAGCTAAACCCCATCTAACCAGTATATTATATAGCTAAACCCCATCTAACCAGTATATTATATAGCTAAACCCCATCTAACCAGTATATTATATAGCTAAACCCCATCTAACCAGTATATTATATAGCTAAACCCCATCTAACCAGTATATTATATAGCTAAACCCCATCTAACCAGTATTTTATATAGCTAAACCCCATCTAACCAGTATATTATATAGCTAAACCCCATCTAACCAGTATATTATATAGCTAAACCCCATCTAACCAGTATATTATATAGCTAAACCCCATCTAACCAGTATATTATATAGCTAAACCCCATCTAACCAGTATATTATATAGCTAAACCCCATCTAACCAGTATATTATATAGCTAAACCCCATCTAACCAGTATATTATATAGCTAAACCCCATCTAACCAGTATATTATATAGCAGTATATTATATAGCTAAACCCCATCTAACCAGTATATTATATAGCTAAACCCTATCTAACCTGTATATTATATAGCTAAACCCCATCTAACCAGTATATTATATAGCTAAACCCCATCTAACCAGTATATTATATAGCTAAACCCCATCTAACCAGTATATTATATAGCTAAACCCCATCTAACCAGTATATTATATAGCTAAACCCCATCTAACCAGTATATTATATAGCTAAACCCCATCTAACCAGTATATTATATAGCTAAACCCCATCTAACCAGTATATTATATAGCTAAACCCCATCTAACCAGTATATTATATAGCTAAACCCCATCTAACCCGGTATATTATATAGCTTAACCCCATCTAACCAGTATATTATATAGCTAAACCCCATCTAACCAGTATATTATATAGCTAAATTATATAGCTAAACCCCATCTAACCAGTATATTATATAGCTAAACCCTATCTAACCTGTATATTATATAGCTAAACCCCATCTAACCAGTATATTATATAGCTAAACCCCATCTAACCAGTATATTATATAGCTAAACCCCATCTAACCAGTATATTATATAGCTAAACCCCATCTAACCAGTATATTATATAGCTAAACCCCATCTAACCAGTATATTATATAGCTAAACCCCATCTAACCAGTATATTATATAGCTAAACCCCATCTAACCAGTATATTATATAGCTAAACCCCATCTAACCAGTATATTATATAGCTAAACCCCATCTAACCAGTATATTATATAGCTAAACCCCATCTAACCAGTATATTATATAGCTAAACCCCATCTAACCAGTATATTATATAGCTAAACCCCATCTAACCAGTATATTATATAGCTAAACCCCATCTAACCAGTATATTATATAGCTAAACCCCATCTAACCAGTATATTATATAGCTAAACCCCATCTAACCAGTATATTATATAGCTAAACCCCATCTAACCAGTATATTATATAGCTTAAACCCCATCTAACCAGTATATTATATAGCTAAACAGTATATTATATAGCTAAACCCCATCTAACCAGTATATTATATAGCTAAACCCCATCTAACCAGTATATTATATAGCTAAACCCCATCTAACCAGTATATTATATAGCTAAACCCCATCTAACCAGTATATTATATAGCTAAACCCCATCTAACCAGTATATTATATAGCTAAACCCCATCTAACCAGTATATTATATAGCTAAACCCCATCTAACCAGTATATTATATAGCTAAACCCCATCTAACCAGTATATTATATAGCTAAACCCCATCTAACCAGTATATTATATAGCTAAACCCCATCTAACCAGTATATTATATAGCTAAACCCCATCTACCCAGTATATTATATAGCTAAACCCCATCTAACCAGTATATTATATAGCTAAACCCCATCTAACCAGTATATTATATAGCTAAACCCCATCTAACCAGTATATTATATAGCTAAACCCCATCTAACCAGTATATTATATAGCTAAACCCCATCTAACCAGTATATTATATAGCTAAACCCCATCTAACCAGTATATATATTATATAGCTAAACCCCATCTAACCAGTATATTATATAGCTAAACCCCATCTAACCAGTATATTATATAGCTAAACCCCATCTAACCAGTATATTATATAGCTAAACCCCATCTAACCAGTATATTATATAGCTAAACCCCATCTAACCAGTATATTATATAGCTAAACCCCATCTAACCAGTATATTATATAGCTAACCCCATCTAACCAGTATATTATATAGCTAAACCCCATCTAACCAGTATATTATATAGCTAAACCCCATCTAACCAGTATTTTATATAGCTAAACCCCATCTAATAGTATATTATATAGCTAAACCCCATCTAACCAGTATATTATATAGCTAAACCCCATCTAACCAGTATATTATATAGCTAACCCCATCTAACCAGTATATTATATAGCTAAACCCCATCTAACCAGTATATTATATAGCTAAACCCCATCTAACCAGTATATTATATAGCTAAACCCCATCTAACCAGTATATTATATAGCTAAACCCCATCTAACCAGTATATTATATAGCTAAACCCCATCTAACCAGTATATTATATAGCTAAACCCCATCTAACCAGTATATTATATAGCTAAACCCCATCTAACCAGTATATTATATAGCTAAACCCCATCTAACCAGTATATTATATAGCTAAACCCCATCTAACCAGTATATTATATAGCTAAACCCCATCTAACCAGTATATTATATAGCTAAACCCCATCTAACCAGTATATTATATAGCTAAACCCCATCTAACCAGTATATTATATAGCTAAACCCCATCTAACCAGTATATTATATAGCTAAACCCCATCTAACCAGTATATTATATAGCTAAACCCCATCTAACCAGTATATTATATAGCTAAACCCCATCTAACCAGTATATTATATAGCTAAACCCCATCTAACCAGTATATTATATAGCTAAACCCCATCTAACCAGTATATTATATAGCTAAACCCCATCTAACCAGTATATTATATAGCTAAACCCCATCTAACCAGTATATTATATAGCTAAACCCCATCTAACCAGTATATTATATAGCTAAACCCCATCTAACCAGTATATTATATAGCTAAACCCCATCTAACCAGTATATTATATAGCTAAACCCCATCTAACCAGTATATTATATAGCTAAACCCCATCTAACCAGTATATTATATAGCTAAACCCCATCTAACCAGTATATTATATAGCTAAACCCCATCTAACCAGTATATTATATAGCTAAACCCCATCTAACCAGTATATTATATAGCTAAACCCCATCTAACCAGTATATTATATAGCTAAACCCCATCTAACCAGTATATTATATAGCTAAACCCCATCTAACCAGTATATTATATAGCTAAACCCCATCTAACCAGTATATTATATAGCTAAACCCCATCTAACCAGTATATTATATAGCTAAACCCCATCTAACCAGTATATTATATAGCTAAACCCCATCTAACCAGTATATTATATAGCTAAACCCCATCTAACCAGTATATTATATAGCTAAACCCCATCTAACCAGTATTTTATATAGCTAAACCCCATCTAACCAGTATATTATATAGCTAAACCCCATCTAACCAGTATATTATATAGCTAAACCCCATCTAACCAGTATATTATATAGCTAAACCCCATCTAACCAGTATATTATATAGCTAAACCCCATCTAACCAGTATATTATATAGCTAAACCCCATCTAACCAGTATATTATATAGCTAAACCCCATCTAACCAGTATATTATATAGCTAAACCCCATCTAACCAGTATATTATATAGCTAAACCCCATCTAACCAGTATATTATATAGCTAAACCCCATCTAACCAGTATATTATATAGCTAAACCCCATCTAACCAGTATATTATATAGCTAAACCCCATCTAACCAGTATATTATATAGCTAAACCCCATCTAACCAGTATATTATATAGCTAAACCCCATCTAACCAGTATTTTATATAGCTTAACCCATCTAACCATTATATTATATAGCTAAACCCCATCTAACCAGTATATTATATAGCTAAACCCCATCTAACCAGTATATTATATAGCTAAACCCCATCTAACCAGTATATTATATAGCTAAACCCATTTAACCAGTATATTATATAGCTAAACCCCATCTAACCAGTATATTATATAGCTAAACCCCATCTAACCAGTATATTATATAGCTAAACCCCATCTAACCAGTATATTATATAGCTAAACCCCATCTAACCAGTATATTATATAGCTAAACCCCCCATCTAACCAGTATATTATATAGCTAAACCCCATCTAACCAGTATATTATATAGCTAAACCCCATCTAACCAGTATATTATATAGCTAAACCCCATCTAACCAGTATATTATATAGCTAAACCCCATCTAACCAGTATATTATATAGCTAAACCCCATCTAACCAGTATATTATATAGCTAAACCCCATCTAACCAGTATATTATATAGCTAAACCCCATCTAACCAGTATATTATATAGCTAAACCCCATCTAACCAGTATATTATATAGCTAAACCCCATCTAACCAGTATATTATATAGCTAAACCCCATCTAACCAGTATATTATATAGCTAAACCCCATCTAACCAGTATATTATATAGCTAAACCCCATCTAACCAGTATATTATATAGCTAAACCCCATCTAACCAGTATTTTATATAGCTAAACCCCATCTAACCAGTATATTATATAGCTAAACCCCATCTAACCAGTATATTATATAGCTAAACCCCATCTAACCAGTATATTATATAGCTAAACCCCATCTAACCAGTATATTATATAGCTAAACCCCATCTAACCAGTATATTATATAGCTAAACCCCATCTAACCAGTATATTATATAGCTAAACCCCATCTAACCAGTATATTATATAGCTAAACCCCATCTAAACCAGTATATTATATAGCTAAACCCCATCTAACCAGTATATTATATAGCTAAACCCCATCTAACCAGTATATTATATAGCTAAACCCCATCTAACCAGTATATTATATAGCTAAACCCCATCTAACCAGTATATTATATAGCTAAACCCCATCTAACCAGTATATTATATAGCTAAACCCCATCTAACCAGTATATTATATAGCTAAACCCCATCTAACCAGTATATTTATATAGCTAAACCCCTAACCAGTATATTATATAGCTAAACCCCATCTAACCAGTATATTATATAGCTAAACCCCATCTAACCAGTATATTATATAGCTAAACCCCATCTAACCAGTATATTATATAGCTAAACCCCATCTAACCAGTATATTATATAGCTAAACCCCATCTAACCAGTATATTATATAGCTAAACCCCATCTAACCAGTATATTATATAGCTAAACCCCATCTAACCTGTATATTATATAGCTAAACCCCATCTAACCAGTATATTATATAGCTAAACCCCATCTAACCAGTATATTATATAGCTAAACCCCATCTAACCAGTATATTATATAGCTAAACCCTAACCAGTATATTATCTAATATATTATATAGCTAAACCCCATCTAACCAGTATATTATATAGCTAAACCCCATCTAACCAGTATATTATATAGCTAAACCCCATCTAACCAGTATATTATATAGCTAAACCCCATCTAACCAGTATATTATATAGCTAAACCCCATCTAACCAGTATATTATATAGCTAAACCCCATCTAACCAGTATTTTATATAGCTAAACCCCATCTAACTAGTATATTATAAGCTAAACCCCATCTAACCAGTATATTATATAGCTAAACCCCATCTAACCAGTATATTATATAGCTTAACCCCATCTAACCAGTATATTATATATATCTAAAACCCCATCTAACCAGTATATTATATAGCTAAACCCCATCTAACCAGTATATTATATAGCTAAACCCCATCTAACCAGTATATTATATAGCTAAACCCCATCTAACCAGTATATTATAGCTACCCCATCTAACCAGTATATTATATAGCTAAACCCCATCTAACCAGTATATTATATAGCTAACCCCATCTAACCAGTATATTATATAGCTAAACCCCATCTAACCAGTATATTATATAGCTAAACCCCATCTAACCAGTATATTATATAGCTAAACCCCATCTAACCAGTATATTATATAGCTAAACCCCATCTAACCAGTATATTATATAGCTAAACCCCATCTAACCAGTATATTATATAGCTAAACCCCATCTAACCAGTATATTATATAGCTAAACCCCATCTAACCAGTATATTATATAGCTAAACCCCATCTAACCAGTATATTATATAGCTAAACCCCATCTAACCAGTATATTATATAGCTAAACCCCATCTAACCAGTATATTATATAGCTAAACCCCATCTAACCAGTATATTATATAGCTAAACCCCATCTAACCAGTATATTATATAGCTAAACCCCATCTAACCAGTATTTTATATAGCTAAACCACATCTAACCAGTATATTATATAGCTAAACCCCATTTAACCAGTATATTATATAGCTAAACCCCATCTAACCAGTATATTATATAGCTAACCAGTATATTATAACCCATCTAACCAGTATATTATATAGCTAAACCCCATCTAACCAGTATATTATATAGCTAAACCCCATCTAACCAGTATATTATATAGCTAAACCCCATCTAACCAGTATATTATATAGCTAAACCCCATCTAACCAGTATATTATATAGCTAAACCCCATCTAACCAGTATATTATATAGCTAAACCCCATCTAACCAGTATATTATATAGCTAAACCCCATCTAACCAGTATATTATATAGCTAAACCCCATCTAACCAGTATATTATATAAACCCCATCTAACCAGTATATTATATAGCTAAACCCCATCTAACCAGTATATTATATAGCTAAACCCCATCTAACCAGTATATTATATTATATAGCTAAACCCCATTATATTATATATCTAACCCCATCTAACCAGTATATTATATAGCTAAACCCCATCTAACCAGTATATTATATAGCTAAACCCCATCTAACTAAACCCCATCTAACCAGTATATTATATTATATAGCTAAACCCCATCTAACCAGTATATTATATAGCTAAACCCCATCTAACCAGTATATTATATAGCTAAACCCCATCTAACCAGTATATTATATAGCTAAACCCCATCTAACCAGTATATTATATAGCTAAACCCCATCTAACCAGTATATTATATAGCTAAACCCTATCTAACCAGTATATTATATAGCTAAACCCCATCTAACCAGTATATTATATAGCTAAACCCCATCTAACCAGTATATTATATAGCTAAACCCCATCTAACCAGTATATTATATAGCTAAACCGCATCTAACCAGTATATTATATAGCTAAACCCCATCTAACCAGTATATTATATAGCTAAACCCATCTAACCATTATATTATATAGCTAAACCCCATCTAACCAGTATATTATATAGCTAACCCCATCTAACCAGTATATTATATAGCTAAACCCCATCTAACCAGTATATTATATAGCTAAACCCCATCTAACCAGTATATTATATAGCTAAAACCCCATCTAACCAGTATATTATATAGCTAAACCCCATCTAACCAGTATATTATATAGCTAAACCCCATCTAACCAGTATATTATATAGCTAAACCCCATCTAACCAGTATATTATATAGCTAAACCCCATCTAACCAGTATATTATATAGCTAAACCCATTTAACCATTATATTATATAGCTAAACCCCATCTAACCAGTATATTATATAGCTAAACCCCATCTAACCAGTATATTATATAGCTAAACCCCATCTAACCAGTATATTATATAGCTAAACCCCATCTAACCAGTATATTATATAGCTAAACCCCATCTAACCAGTATATTATATAGCTAAACCCCATCTAACCAGTATATTATATAGCTAAACCCATCTAACCATTATATTATATAGCTAAACCCCATCTAACCAGTATATTATATAGCTAAACCCCATCTAACCAGTATTTTATATAGCTAAACCCCATCTAACCATTATATTATATAGCTAAACCCATTTAACCATTATATTATATAGCTAAACCCCATCTAACCAGTATATTATATATATCTAACCAGTATAAACCCCATCTAACCAGTATATTATATAGCTAAACCCCATCTAACCAGTATATTATATAGCTAAACCCCATCTAACCAGTATATTATATAGCTAAAACTAACCCAGCTAAACCCTATCTAACCAGTATATTATATAGCTAAACCCCATCTAACCAGTATATTATATAGCTAAACCCCATCTAACCAGTATATTATATAGCTAAACCCCATCTAACCAGTATATTATATAGCTAAACCCCATCTAACCAGTATATTATATAGCTAAACCCCATCTAACCAGTATATTATATAGCTTAACCCATCTAACCATTATATTATATAGCTAAACCCCATCTAACCAGTATATTATATAGCTAAACCCCATCTAACCAGTATATTATATAGCTAAACCCCATCTAACCAGTATATTATATAGCTAAACCCCATCTAACCAGTATATTATATAGCTAAACCAGTATATTATATTAAACCCCATCTAACCAGTATATTATATAGCTAAACCCCATCTAACCATTATATTATATAGCTAAACCCCATCTAAACAGTATATTATATAGCTAAACCCCATTTAACCAGTATATTATATAGCTAAACCCCATTTAACCAGTATATTATATAGCTAAACCCCATCTAACCAGTATATTATATAGCTTAACCCCATCTAACCAGTATATTATATAGCTAAACCCCATCTAACCAGTATATTATATAGCTAAACCCCATCTAACCAGTATATTATATAGCTAAACCCCATCTAACCAGTATATTATATAGCTAAACCCCATCTAACCAGTATATTATATAGCTAAACCCCATCTAACCAGTATATTATATAGCTAAACCCCATCTAACCAGTATATTATATAGCTTAACCCCATCTAACCAGTATATTATATAGCTAAAATCTAACCAGTATATTATATAGCTAAAATCTAACCAGTATATTATATAGCTAAACCCCATCTAACCAGTATATTATATAGCTAAACCCCATCTAACCAGTATATTATATTATATAGCTAAACCCCATCTAACCAGTATATTATATAGCTAAACCCCATCTAACCAGTATATTATATAGCTAAACCCCATCTAACCAGTATATTATATAGCTAAACCCCATCCCATCTAACCAGTATATTATATAGCTAAACCCATCTAACCAGTATATTATATAGCTAAACCCCATCTAACCAGTATATTATATAGCTAAACCCTATCTAACCAGTATATTATATAGCTAAACCCCATCTAACCAGTATATTATATAGCTAAACCCCATCTAACCAGTATATTATATAGCTAAACCCCATCTAACCAGTATATTATATAGCTAAACCCCATCTAACCAGTATATTATATAGCTAAACCCCATCTAACCAGTATATTATATAGCTAAACCCCATCTAACCAGTATATTATATAGCTAAACTCATTTAACCATTATATTATATAGCTAAACCCCATCTAACCAGTATATTATATAGCTAAACCCAATCTAACCAGTATTTTATATAGCTAAACCACATCTAACCAGTATATTATATAGCTTAACCCCATCTAACCAGTATATTATATAGCTAAACCCCATCTAACCAGTATATTATATAGCTAAACCCCATCTAACCAGTATATTATATAGCTAAACCCCATCTAACCAGTATATTATATAGCTAAACCCCATCTAACCAGTAGATTATATAGCTAAACCCCATCTAACCAGTATATTATATATATTATAAACCCCATCTAACCAGTATATTATATAGCTAAACCCCATCTAACCAGTATATTATATAGCTAAACCCCATCTAACCCGGTATATTATATAGCTAAACCCCATCTAACCAGTATATTATAATAATAATATATAATATATGCCATTTAGCAGACCCATTTACCAGTATATTATATAGCTAAACCCCATCTAACCAGTATATTATATAGCTAAACCCTATCTAACCTGTATATTATATAGCTAAACCCCATCTAACCAGTATATTATATAGCTAAACCCCATCTAACCAGTATATTATATAGCTAAACCCCATCTAACTAGTATATTATATAGCTAAACCCCATCTAACCAGTATATTATATAGCTAAACCCATTTAACCATTATATTATATGGCTAAACCCCATCTAACCATTATATTATATAGCTAAACCCCATCTAACCATTATATTATATAGCTAAACCCCATCTAACCAGTATATTATATAGCTAAACCCCATTTAACCAGTATATTATATAGCTAAACCCCATCTAACCAGTATATTATATAGCTAAACCCCATCTAACCAGTATATTATATAGCTAAACCCCATCTAACCAGTATATTATATAGCTAAACCCCATCTAACCAGTATATTATATAGCTAAACCCCATCTAACCAGTATATTATCTAACCAGTATATTATATAGCTAAACCCCATCTAACCAGTATATTATATAGCTAAACCCCATCTAACCAGTATATTATATAGCTAAACCCCATCTAACCAGTATATTATATAGCTAAACCCCATCTAACCAGTATATTATATAGCTAAACCCCATCTAACCAGTATATTATATAGCTAAACCCCATCTAACCAGTATATTATATAGCTAAACCCCATCTAACCAGTATATTATATAGCTAAACCCCATCTAACCTGTATATTATATAGCTAAACCCCATCTAACCAGTATATTATATAGCTAAACCCCATCTAACCAGTATATTATATAGCTAAACCCCATCTAACCAGTATATTATATAGCTAAACCCCATCTAACCAGTATATTATATAGCTTAACCCCATCTAACCAGTATATTATATAGCTAAACCCCATCTAACCAGTATATTATATAGCTAAACCCCATCTAACCAGTATATTATATAGCTAAACCCTATCTAACCTGTATATTATATAGCTAAACCCCATCTAACCAGTATATTATATAGCTAAACCCCATCTAACCAGTATATTATATAGCTAAACCCCATCTAAACAGTATATTATATAGCTAAACCCCATCTAACCTGTATATTATATAGCTAAACACCTATCATACTACTATGACTAACCCTGTAAAACAACACCTATCATACTACTATGACTGACCCTGTAAAACAACACCTATCATACTACTATGACTGACCCTGTAAAACAACACCTATCACACTACTATGACTGACCCTGTAAAACAACACCTATCATACTACTTACTATGACTGACCCTGTAAAACATGGAGAGGCCAGAGAGAGCCATACTTGTAAATTGTGCTCAGGAGAAGAACGCTGCCTAATACGTCCTTTTTGGCCACTAGAGGCCCCTATCATCCTCTATGAGGAGTGCCCTCATTGCCCTTTCCATCATGGCCGCCTGGAGTGGCCTGCTTGTCGCTCATAACGCATGCGCAATGAGTACAAACAAACGTTTGCAAGAAATTTACCGCGAAACTGGTAAGTCAAGTTACAAACGTTTGAAGTGTTTTAACTATTGTTATTCTCCGATATTGGACCTTAACTGCAACGAGAAATTGCACCTCTAAACTGTTCTTCTAAATCGCCTTGTGTATAAAATGTTTTTTATTTGTATTTAAAAAGGTATTTCGCTAGCTGCTGTTGACAAAACAAACTACATCCGTGTTTCGTGTAGGAGGTGCTCATGTTAGTGAGCTTTCAGATTGTATATCATTATGTATTTAGCGGCTATGTTATTTTCCCCCCCACACTTTTCCCGTGTATGCCTTGATTAGCTGTCTGTCTCTTTTTCCTAGTTAAAATTATGAAGCCTGTCCGGGGATCGGAACGCGCCTCCTCCAAGGCACCGAAAGGCAAGAAGACAGGCGAGAAGCCAAATAAACCCGGTATAAAGACACGTCAACGGAGAGTATCTCAGGTGAGAAAGTTCTGATGATTTAAACCTCTGAGAGGATACGGTTCTCCTTTTTGATTTTCATCACCTCATTCTGTCTGCGTGTACCCTCCTCTTCAGGAGGAGCCCCAGCCAGGAACCAGCAGCCAGATCCCTCAGCCAAAACCACAGAAGAAGAAGAAAGGTGGCACAGTTGCAAGTTCCAGGAAGCTGAAAGGTCAGGAGAAGTGGAAACCGCTGACCAAGGCCTCCATTACGGCTCTAGACAACATACTGGGACTGTCTATACTGTGAGTAACATCCTCCATTACGGCTCTAGACAACATACTGGGACTGTCTATACTGTGAGTAACATCCTCCATTACGGCTCTAGACAACATACTGGGACTGTCTATACTGTGAGTAACATCCTCCATTACGGCTCTAGACAACATACTGGGACTGTATACTGTGAGTAACATCCTCCATTACGGCTCTAGACAACATACTGGGACTGTATACTGTGAGTAACATCCTTCATTATGGTTCTTGACTGGGTCGGTCTATACTGTAACGTCCTCCATCATGGTTCTTGACTGGGTCGGTCTATACTGTACCATCCTCCATCATGGTTCTTGACTGGGCCGGTCTATACTGTAACGTCCTCCATCATGGTTCTTGACTGGGCCGGTCTATACTGTAACGTCCTCCATCATGGTTCTTGACTGGGCCGGTCTATACTGTAACATCCTCCATCATGGTTCTTGACTGGGCCGGTCTATACTGTAACGTCCTCCATCATGGTTCTTGACTGGGCCGGTCTATACTGTAACGTCCTCCATCATGGTTCTTGACTGGGCCGGTCTATACTGTAACATCCTCCATCATGGTTCTTGACTGGGCCGGTCTATACTGTAACGTCCTCCATCATGGTTCTTGACTGGGCGGTCTATACTGTAACATCCTCCATCATGGTTCTTGACTGGTCTATACTGTAACATCCTCCATCATGGTTCTTGACTGGGCCGGTCTATACTGTAACATCCTCCATCATGGTTCTTGACTGGGTCGGTCTATACTGTAACATCCTCCATCATGGTTCTTGACTGGGCCGGTCTATACTGTAACATCCTCCATCATGGTTCTTGACTGGGTCGGTCTATACTGTAACGCCCTCCATCATGGTTCTTGACTGGGCCGGTCTATACTGTAACATCCTCCATGGTTCTTGATGGTAACATCCTCCATCATGGTTCTTGACTGGGCCGGTCTATACTGTAACATCCTCCATCATGGTTCTTGACTGGGCCGGTCTATACTGTAACATCCTCCATCATGGTTCTTGACTGGGCCGGTCTATACTGTAACATCCTCCATCATGGTTCTTGACTGGGTCGGTCTATACTGTACCGTCCTCCATCATGGTTCTTGACTGGGCCGGTCTATACTGTAACATCCTCCATGGTTCTTGACTGGTCGGTCTATACTGTAACGTCCTCCATCATGGTTCTTGACTGGGCCGGTCTATACTGTAACATCCTCCACCATGGTTCTTGACTGGGCCGGTCTATACTGTAACATCCTCCATCATGGTTCTTGACTGGGCCGGTCTATACTGTAACATCCTCCATCATGGTTCTTGACTGGGCCGGTCTATACTGTAACGTCCTCCATCATGGTTCTTGACTGGGCCGGTCTATACTGTAACATCCTCCATCATGGTTCTTGACTGGGCCGGTCTATACTGTAACGTCCTCCATCATGGTTCTTGACTGGGCCGGTCTATACTGTAACATCCTCCATCATGGTTCTTGACTGGGCCGGTCTATACTGTACCGTCCTCCATCATGGTTCTTGACTGGGCCGGTCTATACTGTAACATCCTCCATGGTTCTTGACTGGGCCGGTCTATACTGTAATATCCTCCATCATGGTTCTTGACTGGGCCGGTCTATACTGTACCGTCCTCCATCATGGTTCTTGACTGGGCCGGTCTATACTGTAACATCCTCCATGGTTCTTGACTGGGTCGGTCTATACTGTAACATCCTCCATCATGGTTCTTGACTGGGTCGGTCTATACTGTAACATCCTCCATGGTTCTTGACTGGGCCGGTCTATACTGTAACATCCTCCATCATGGTTCTTGACTGGGCCGGTCTATACTGTAACATCCTCCATCATGGTTCTTGACTGGGTCGGTCTATACTGTAACATCCTCCATGGTTTAGACTGGGCCGGTCTATACTGTAACGTCCTCCATTATGGTTCTTGACTGGGCCGGTCTATACTGTAACGTCCTCCATCATGGTTCTTGACTGGGCCGGTCTATACTGTAACGTCCTCCATCATGGTTCTTGACTGGGCCGGTCTATACTGTAACATCCTCCATGGTTTAGACTGGGCCGGTCTATACTGTAACATCCTCCATGGTTTAGACTGGGCCGGTCTATACTGTAACGTCCTCCATTATGGTTCTTGACTGGGCCAGTCTATACTGTAACGTCCTCCATCATGGTTCTTGACTGGGCCGGTCTATACTGTAACGTCCTCCATCATGGTTCTTGACTGGGCCGGTCTATACTGTAACATCCTCCATGGTTTAGACTGGGCCGGTCTATACTGTAACGTCCTCATTATGGTTCTTGACTGGGCCGGTCTATACTGTAACATCCTCCATGGTTCTTGACTGGGTCGGTCTATACTGTAACATCCTCTATCATGGTTCTTGACTGGGCCGGTCTATACTGTAACGTCCTCCATCCTGGTTCTTGACTGGGCCGGTCTATACTGTAACATCCTCCATCATGGAGAACGGTCTATACTGTAACATCCTCCATCCTGGTTCTTGACTGGGCCGGTCTATACTGTACCGTCCTCCATCATGGTTCTTGACTGGGCCGGTCTATACTGTAACATCCTCCATCATGGTTCTTGACTGGGTCGGTCTATACTGTACCGTCCTCCATCATGGTTCTTGACTGGGCCGGTCTATACTGTAACGTCCTCCATCATGGTTCTTGACTGGGTCGGTCTATACTGTAACATCCTCCATGGTTCTTGACTGGGCCGGTCTATACTGTAACATCCTCCATCATGGTTCTTGACTGGGCCGGTCTATACTGTAACGTCCTCCATCATGGTTCTTGACTGGGCCGGTCTATACTGTAACGTCCTCCATCATGGTTCTTGACTGGGCCGGTCTATACTGTAACGTCCTCCATCATGGTTCTTGACTGGGCCGGTCTATACTGTAACGTCCTCCATCATGGTTCTTGACTGTCTATACTCTATACTTCACAGGAAGTCGACTGTGAATCTCAGCCACTGTTCATCTGTCTAGGAGAACAGAGGCTCTGTAATGACCCATCTGTCTAGGAGAACAGAGGCCCTGTAATGACCCATCTGTCTAGGAGAACAGAGGCTCTGTAATGACCCATCTGTCTAGGAGAACAGAGGCCCTGTAATGGCCCATCTGTCTAGGAGAACAGAGGCCCTGTAATGACCCCTGTCCCATCTGTCTAGGAGAACAGAGGCCCTGTAATGACCCATCTGTCTAGGAGAACAGAGGCCCTGTAATGGCCCATCTGTCTAGGAGAACAGAGGCCCTGTAATGGCCCATCTGTCTAGGAGAACAGAGGCCCTGTAATGACCCATCTGTCTAGGAGAACAGAGGCCCTGTAATGGCCCATCTGTCTAGGAGAACAGAGGCCCTGTAATGGCCCATCTGTCTAGGAGAACAGAGGCCCTGTAATGGCCCATCTGTCTAGGAGAACAGAGGCCCTGTAATGACCCATCTGTCTAGGAGAACAGAGGCCCTGTAATGACCCATCTGTCTAGGAGAACAGAGGCCCTGTAATGGCCCATCTGTCTAGGAGAACAGAGGCCCTGTAATGACCCATCTGTCTAGGAGAACAGAGGCCCTGTAATGACCCATCTGTCTAGGAGAACAGAGGCCCTGTAATGACCCATCTGTCTAGGAGAACAGAGGCCCTGTAATGACCCATCTGTCTAGGAGAACAGAGGCCCTGTAATGACCCATCTGTCTAGGAGAACAGAGGCCCTGTAATGACCCATCTGTCTAGGAGAACAGAGGCCCTGTAATGACCCATCTGTCTAGGAGAACAGAGGCCCTGTAATGACCCATCTGTCTAGGAGAACAGAGGCCCTGTAATGACCCATCTGTCTAGGAGAACAGAGGCCCTGTAATGACCCATCTGTCTAGGAGAACAGAGGCCCTGTAATGACCCATCTGTCTAGGAGAACAGAGGCCCTGTAATGACCCATCTGTCTAGGAGAACAGAGGCCCTGTAATGGCCCATCTGTCTAGGAGAACAGAGGCCCTGTAATGACCCATCTGTCTAGGAGAACAGAGGCCCTGTAATGACCCCTGACCCATCTGTCTAGGAGAACAGAGGCCCTGTAATGACCCCTGACCCCCTGGTGAACTGACTCTTTAATATCCCTGGTTTAAGGGTTGTTGTTACTAACTGATTCATGTGTAACCCTCTCTCTGTTTCTCCCTCCGTCCTTCCTCTCTCCTTGTCTCCCTCCCTCCGTCCTTCCTCTCTCCTTTCCTCGCTCCCTCAGGTCTGTTCTGGCCGGAAGACGGACGAACAAAGAGGAATTGCAGAAACATCTGAACATTGTGAAAAACAGGTGAGAAGATCAGTACTCGGTGTAGGACTGGGGACAGTGGACCTGCTATGATCAGTGTCGCCGAGCCCTGTGCTGTGGGACAAGCCCCTCAATAGATGCACTTATGTCACCCAAAATACTGGATTATTTTCATATACAGGACCAGTCAAAAGTTTGGACACACCACCTTCCAGAGTTTCTTTATGTGTACTAGTTTATCTTTATTTTTACTATTTTCAACATTGTAGAATAATAGTGAAGACATCAACACTATGAAATAACACATATGGAGTCATGTAGTAACCAGAAAAGTATTAAACAAATCAAAATCGATTTTATATTTGAGATTCTTCCACGTAGCCACCCTTTGCCTTGATGACAGCTTTGCAACACTCTTGGCCTTCTCTCAACCAGCTTCACCTGGAATGCTTTTCCAACAGCCTTGAAGGAGTTCCCACATATGCTGAGCACTTGTTGGCTGCTTTTATTTCACTCTGAGGTCCAACTCATTCCAAACCATCTCAATTGGGTCGAGGTCAGGGGATTGTGGAAACCAGGTCATCTAATGCAGCACTCCATCACTCTACTTCTTGGTCAAATAGTCCTTTACACAGCCTGGAGGTGTTTTAGGTCATTGTCCTGTTGAGAAACGAATGGAAGTCCCACTAAGCGCAAACCAGATGGGATGGCGTATCGCTGCAGTATGCTGTGGTAGCCATGCTAGTTAAGTATGACTTGAATTCTAAATAAATCACAGACAGTGTCACCAGCAAAGCACCATCAAACCTCCTCCTCCATGCTTCACGGTGGGAACCACACATGTGGAGATCATCCGTTCACCCCCACACCATAACACCTCCTCCTCCGTGCTTCACGGTGGGAAACACACATGTGGAGATCATCCGTTCACCCCCACACCATAACACCTCCTCCTCCATGCTTCACGGTGGGAACCACACATGCGGAGATCATCTGTTCACCATCACACCTCCCCCTCCATGCTTCACGGTGGGAAACACACATGCGGAGATCATCCGTTCACCCCCCACAACATAACACCTCCTCCTCCATGCTTCACGGTGGGAAACACACATGCGGAGATCATCCGTTCACCTCCACACCATAACACCTCCTCCTCCATGCTTCACGGTGGGAAACACATGCAGAGATCATCCGTTCACCCCCACAACATAACACCTCCTCCTCCATGCTTCACGGTGGGAAACACACATGCGGAGATCATCCGTTCACCCCCACACCATAACACCTCCTCCTCCATGCTTCACGGTGGGAAACACACATGCGGAGATCATCCGTTCACCTCCACACCATAACACCTCCTCCTCCATGCTTCACGGTGGGAAACACACATGCGGAGATCATCCGTTCACCCCCACACCATAACACCTCCTCCTCCATGCTTCACGGTGGGAAACACACATGCGGAGATCATCCGTTCACCCCCTCACCATAACACCTCCTCCTCCATGCTTCACGGTGGGAAACACACATGCAGAGATCATCCGTTCACCTCCACACCATAACACCTCCTCCTCCATGCTTCACGGTGGGGAAACACATGTGGAGATCATCCGTTCACGCCCACAACATAACACCTCCTCCTCCATGCTTCACGGTGGGAAACACACATGCGGAGATCATCCGTTCACCCCCACACCATAACACCTCCTCCATGCTTCACGGTGGGAAACACACATGCTGAGATCATCCGTTCACCCCCACACCATAACACCTCCTCCTCCATGCTTCACGGTGGGAAACACACATGTGGAGTTCATCCGTTCACCCCCACACCATAACACCTCCTCCTCCATGCTTCACGGTGGGAAACACACATGCTGAGATCATCCGTTCACCCCCACACCATAACACCTCCATGCTTCACGGTGGGAACCACGCATGCGGAGATCATCCGTTCACCTACTCTGCGTCTCACAAAGACACGAACGGTTGGAACCAAAAATCTCTTAATTTGGACTCATCAGATCAAAGGACAGATTTTTCATCGGTCTTATATATGCCATTTAGCAGACGCTTTTATCCAAAGCGACTTACAGTCATGTGTACATACATTCTACGTATGGGTGGTCCCGGGAATCGAACCCACTACCCTGGCGTTACAAGCGCCATGCTCTACCAACTGAGCTACAGAAGGACCAATGGACCTTATGTCCATTGCTCGTGTTTCTTGGCCCAAGCAAGTCTCTTCTTATCGGTGTCCTTTAGTAGTGGTTTCTGTGCAGCAACAGTCTTCTCTGAACAAATAGTTTTATTTGTCACATGCGCTGAATACAACAGGTGTATGCACCAATTTGTAAGTCGCTCTGGATAAGAGCGTCTGCTAAATGACTTAAATGTAAATGTAATGTAAATGTGTAGTAGACCTCACAGTGAAATGTTTACTTACAAGCCGTTAACCAACAACAGTTCAAGAAGTAGTTAAGAAAATATTTACTAAATGAAAAAAGTAACACAAGAAAATTACAACAATTAACGAGGCTATATACAGGGAGTACCGGTACACGTTGGTCGGCGTGCTGGGGTACAGGCTGGTCGGCGTGCTGGGGTACAGGCTGGTCGGCGTGCTGGGGTACAGGCTGGTCGGTGTGCTGGGGTACAGGCTGGTCGGCGTGCTGGGGTACAGGCTGGTCGGCGTGCTGGGGTACGGGCTGGTCGGTGTGCTGGGGTACGGGCTGGTCGGCGTGCTGGGGTACACGGGCTGGTCGGTGTGCGGGGGGACAGGCTGGTCGGTGTGCTAGGTACAGGCTGGTCGGTGTGCTGGGGTACGGGCTGGTCGGCATGCTGGGGTACACAGGCTGGTCGGTGTGCTGGGGTACACAGGCTGGTCGGTGTGCTGGGGTACGGGCTGGTCGGTGTGCTGGGGTACACAGGCTGGTCGGTGTGCTGGGGTACACAGGCTGGTCGGTGTGCTGGGGTACGGGCTGGTCGGTGTGCGTGGGTACAGGCTTGTCGGTGTGCTGGGGTACAGGCTGGTCGGCGTGCTGGGGTACAGGCTGGTCGGCGTGCTGGGGTACAGGCTGGTCGGTGTGCTGGGGTACAGGCTGGTCGGTGTGCTGGGGTACAGGCTGGTCGGTGTGCTGGGGTACACGGGCTGGTCGGTGTGCTGGGGTACGGGCTGGTCTGTGTGCTGGGGTACACAGGCTGGTCGGTGTGCTGGGGTACACAGGCTGGTCGGCGTGCTGGGGTACACGGGCTGGTCGGTGTGCTGGGGTACAGGCTGGTCGGCGTGCTGGGGTACACAGGCTGGTCGACGTGCTGGGGTACACAGGCTGGTCGGCGTGCTGGGGTACACAGGCTGGTCGGCGTGCTGGGGTACACAGGCTGGTCGGCGTGCGGGGGTACGGGCTGGTCGGTGTGCTGGGGTACGGGCTGGTCGGTGTGCTGGGGTACGGGCTGGTCGGTGTGCTGGGGTACGGGCTGGTCGGTGTGCTGGGGTACGGGCTGGTCGGTGTGCTGGGGTACGGGCTGGTCGGTGTGCTGGGGTACACAGGCTGGTCGGTGTGCTGGGGTACACAGGCTGGTCGGTGTGCTGGGGTACACAGGCTGGTCGGTGTGCTGGGGTACGGGCTGGTCGGTGTGCTGGGGTACGGGCTGGTCGGTGTGCTGGGGTACGGGATGGTCGGTGTGCTGGGGTACACAGGCTGGTCGGCGTGCTGGGGTACAGGCTGGTGGCGTGCTGTAGCACGGGCTGGTCGGGCGTGCTGGGGTACACGGGCTGGTCGGCGTGCTGGGGTACACGGGCTGGTCGGCGTGCTGGGGTACACGGGCTGGTCGGCGTGCTGGGGTACACGGGCTGGTCGGGCGTGCTGGGGTACACGGGCTGGTCGGCGTGCTGGGGTACACGGGCTGGTCGGCGTGCTGGGGTACACGGGCTGGTCGGCGTGCTGGGGTACACGGGCTGGTCGGCGTGCTGGGGTACACGGGCTGGTCGGTGTGCTGGGGTACACGGGCTGGTCGGTGTGCTGGGGTACACGGGCTGGTCGGTGTGCTGGGGTACACGGGCTGGTCGGTGTGCTGGGGTACGGGCTGGTCTGTGTGCTGGGGTACACAGGCTGGTCGGTGTGCTGGGGTACACAGGCTGGTCGGCGTGCTGGGGTACACGGGCTGGTCGGTGTGCTGGGGTACAGGCTGGTCGGCGTGCTGGGGTACACAGGCTGGTTACGTGCTGGGGTACACAGGCTGGTCGGCGTGCTGGGGTACACAGGCTGGTCGGCGTGCTGGGGTACACAGGCTGGTCAGGCTGTGCGGGGGTACGGGCTGGTCGGCGTGTGGGGTACGGGCTGGTCGGTGTGCTGGGGTAACGGGCTGGTCGGTGTGCTGGGGTACGGGCTGGTCGGTGTGCTTAATGGGCTGGTCGGTGTGCTGGGGTACACCGGGCTGGTCGGTGTGCTGTTCACGGGCTGGTTGGTGTGCTGGGGCACCTGGGGTACACAGGCCGGGTGCTGGGGTGGGGGCTGGTCGGTGTGCTCGGGCTGGTCTGTTGACGGGATGGGGGCGTCTGGTACACAGGCTGGTCGGGCGTGCTACAGGCTGGTCGGCGTGCTGGGGTAACGGGCTGGGCGTGCTGTTGGGTACACAGGCTGGTCGGGCGTGCTGGGGTACACGGGCTGGTCGGCGTGCTGGGTTAACGGGGCTGGTCGGCGTGCTGGGGTACACGGGCTGGTCGGCGTGCTGGGGCACGGGCTGGTCGGGCGTGCTGGGGTACACGGGCTGGTCGGGCGTGCTGTACACGGGCTGGTCGGCGTGCTGGGGTCACGGGCTGGTCGGCGTGCTGGGGTACGGGCTGGTGTGCTGGGGCCACGGGCTGTCGGCGTGCTGGGGTAACCTGGTCGGCGTGCTGGGGTACACAGGCTGGTCGGCGTGCTGGGGTACACAGGCTGGTCGGTGTGCTGGGGTACACAGGCTCCTGGTGTGCTGGGGTCTGGGCTGGTCGGTGTGCTGGGGTACGGGCTGGTCGGTGTGCTGGGGTACGGGATGGTCGGTGTGCTGGGGTACACGGGCCCGTGCTGGGGTACACGGGCTGGTCGGCGCGTTAAGGGTACACGGGCTGGTCGGCGCGCTGGGGTACACGGGCTGGTCGGGCGCGCTGGGGTACACGGGCTGGTCGGTAATGGGGTACGGGCTGGTCGGTGCGCTGGGGTACATGGGTGCGCTGGGGTACACGGGCTGGTCGGTGCGCTGGGGTACACGGGCTGGTCGGTGCGCTGGGGTACACGGGCTGGTCGGTGCGCTGGGGTACACGGGCTGGTCGGTGCGCTGGGGTACACGGGCTGGTTAATGGGGGACAGGCTGGTCGGTGTGCTGGGGTACACGGGCTGGTCGGTGTGCTGGGGTACACGGGCTGGTCGGGTGTGCGGGGGACGGGCTGGTCGGTGTGCCGGGCTGGTCGGTGTGCTGGGGTACGGGCTGGTCGGTGTGCTGGGGTACGGGCTGGGCGGTGTGCTGGGGTACGGGCTGGTCGGTGCGCAGGGGCGACAGGCTGGTCCCTGCTGGGGTACAGGCTGGTCGGTGTGCTGGGGTACAGGCTGGTCGGTGTGCTGGGGTACAGGCTGGTCGGTGTGCTGGGGTACAGGCTGGTCGGTGTGCTGGGGTACAGGCCCTCTGTTCAGTCCTGTTGATGTTAATGGGGGCCTGTTCAGTCCTGTTGATGTTAATGCTGGCACCTCACGGCCAGGTCTGTGACCTCCTCCCTGTTGAGGATCTGCGTGGCAGGTAGCCTAGTGGTTAGAGGGTTGGGCCAGTAACCAAGAGGTTGTTGTCCTGGCACCTCACGGCCAGGTCTGTGACCTCCTCCCTGTTGAGGATCAGCGTGGCAGGTAGCCTAGTGGTTAGAGGGTTGGGCCAGTAACCAAGAGGTTGTTGTCCTGGCACCTCACGGCCAGGTCTGTGACCTCCTCCCTGTTGAGGATCAGCGTGGCAGGTAGCCTAGTGGTTAGAGGGTTGGGCCAGTAACCAAGAGGTTGTTGTCCTGGCACCTCACTGCCAGGTCTGTGACCTCCTCCCTGTTGAGGATCTGCGTGGCAGGTAGCCTAGTGGTTAGAGGGTTGGGCCAGTAACCAAGAGGTTGTTGTCCTGGCACCTCACGGCCAGGTCTGTGACCTCCTCCCTGTTGAGGATCAGCGTGGCAGGTAGCCTAGTGGTTAGAGGGTTGGGCCAGTAACCAAGAGGTTGTTGTCCTGGCACCTCACGGCCAGGTCTGTGACCTCCTCCCTGTTGACGATCAGCGTGGCAGGTAGCCTAGTGGTTAGAGGGTTGGGCCAGTAACCAAGAGGTTTGTTGTCCTGGCACCTCACGGCCAGGTCTGTGACCTCCTCCCTGTTGAGGATCAGCGTGGCAGGTAGCCTAGTGGTTAGAGGGTTGGGCCAGTAACCAAGAGGTTGTTGTCCTGGCACCTCACGGCCAGGTCTGTGACCTCCTCCCTGTTGAGGATCAGCGTGGCAGGTAGCCTAGTGGTTAGAGGGTTGGGCCAGTAACCAAGAGGTTGTTGTCCTGGCACCTCACGGCCAGGTCTGTGACCTCCTCCCTGTTGAGGATCAGCGTGGCAGGTAGCCTAGTGGTTAGAGGGTTGGGCCAGTAACCGAGAGGTTGTTGTCCTGGCACCTCACGGCCAGGTCTGTGACCTCCTCCCTGTTGAGGATCAGCGTGGCAGGTAGCCTAGTGGTTAGAGGGTTGGGCCAGTAACCGAGAGGTTGTTGTCCTGGCACCTCACGGCCAGGTCTGTGACCTCCTCCCTGTTGAGGATCTGCGTGGCAGGTAGCCTAGTGGATAGAGGGTTGGGCCAGTAACCAAGAGGTTGTTGTCCTGGCACCTCACGGCCAGGTCTGTGACCTCCTCCCTGTTGAGGATCAGCGTGGCAGGTAGCCTAGTGGTTAGAGGGTTGGGCCAGTAACCAAGAGGTTGTTGTCCTGGCACCTCACGGCTAGGTCTGTGACCTCCTCCCTGTTGAGGATCTGCGTGGCAGGTAGCCTGGAAGGAGTGTGTGGTTAGAGGGTTGGGCCAGTAACCAAGAGGTTGTTGTCCTGGCACCTCACGGCCAGGTCTGTGACCTCCTCCCTGTTGAGGATCAGCGTGGCAGGTAGCCTAGTGGTTAGAGGGTTGGGCCAGTAACCAAGAGTTGTTGTTGTCCTGGCAAACACGGCCAGGTCTGTGACCTCCTCCTGTTGAGGATCAGCGTGGCAGGTAGCCTAGTGGTTAGGGTGTGTGTGTGTGGTTATCTCGTCTGATGTTGCTCTTGTGTCAGGCTCAGCTGGGTGCTGTGGTGCTCTCTAGAACAGCTGACTCCCTGGAGCACCACTGTTTTAACCTCAGACAACTACTGTGTAAGCCAGACCTGGGTACAAATACTACTTCAAATATCTCATAGGTGTTCTGTATGGCTTTCCCACAGCTTGGTGTTGTGTATGGCCTTTCCCACAGCTGTGTGTTCTGTAGGAGATGGTTGGGCCAGTAAGAGAGGTTGTTGTCCTGATGTTGTCCTGGCACCTCACGGCCAGGTCTGTGACCTCCTCCCTGTTGAGGACCAGCGTGGCAGGTGGGGTACTTGGTCCTCTGAATACTTTCTGAATGCTCTGTGTATGTATATGTGTTGAGCCTACTGCAAGATGTCTTTCTTGGCTAACCACGCTGACTGTATTCTGGTTCCAGGTTCCTGTCTAAACTGGCTCAACTGTCAGTCCCAATTCAGAAACAGGAAATGAGTCATTCTTCCCGTCAACACCAGGAAGAGACTAGGAAGTCAGCCGTTGGCAAGAAGATCCTCAACAAGCTGGTGGTGAGACACTGGAAGGGGTGTGTGTGTGTGTGTGTGTGTGTGTGTGTGTGTGTGTGTGTGTGTGTGTGTTCTGTGTGCTGTGTGTGCTGTGTGTGTGGCTCTCTGGGTGTGAACAGCTAGAGGTGTGTGTGTGTGGTTATCTTGTCTGATGTTGCTCCTGTGTGTCCAGGCTCAGCTGGGTGCTGTGGTGGGCTCTCTAGAACAGCTAGAGAAGGAGTGTGTGTGTGGTTATCTCGTCTGATGTTGCTCCTGTGTGTCCAGGCGCAGCTGGGTGCTGTGGTGGGCTCTCTAGAACAGCTGGAGAAGGAGTGTGTGTGTGGTTATCTCGTCTGATGTTGCTCCTGTGTGTCCAGGCTCAGCTGGGTGCTGTGGTGGGCTCTCTAGAACAGCTAGAGAAGGAGTGTGTGTGTGGTTATCTCGTCTGATGTTGCTCCTGTGTGTCCAGGCTCAGCTGGGTGCTGTGGTGGGCTCTCTAGAACAGCTAGAGAAGGAGTGTGTGTGTGGTTATCTCGTCTGATGTTGCTCCTGTGTGTCCAGGCTCAGCTGGGTGCTGTGGTGGGCTCTCTAGAACAGCTAGAGAAGGAGTGTGTGTGTGTGGTTATCTCGTCTGATGTTGCTCCTGTGTGTCCAGGCTCAGCTGGGTGCTGTGGTGGGCTCTCTAGAACAGCTAGAGAAGGCACCAGTCCAGGCTTTCAGCTGGGTGCTGTGGCCTTTCCCACAACTTTCCCACAGCTGTGTGTGGTTATCTTGCCTGATGTTGCTCCCACAGCTGGGTCCTGTGTGTGGGCCTTTCCCACAGGCTCAGCTGGGTGCTGTGGTGGGCTCTCTAGAACAGCTGGGTCGTTCTGAGAAGGAGTAGGTGTGTGTGGTTATCTTTCGTCTGATGTTGCTCCTGTGTGTCCAGGCTCAGCTGGGTGCTGTGGTGGGCTCTCTAGAACAGCTAGAGAAGGAGCTGTGTGTGTGGTTATCTCGTCTGATGTTGCTGGCCTGTGTGTCCAGGCTCAGCTGGGTGCTGTGGTGGGCTCTCTAGAACAGCTGGAGAAGGAGAGAGACTTTCCTGGAGCACCACTGTTTTAACAGCTGGGTCTCAGACAACACAGCTGGAGCAGCAGGAGGAGAGTAACCAGCAGGTAAGCCAGACCTGGGTACAAATACTACTTCAAATATCTCATAGCTGGGTCGTTCTGTATGGCTTTCCCACAGCTTGGTCGTTCTGTAGGCCTTTCCCACAGCTGGGTCGTTCTGTAGGGCCTCTTCCCACAGCTGGGTCGTTCTGTAGGCCTTTCCCACAGCTGGGTCGTTCTGTAGGCCTTTCCCAGCTGGGTCGTTCTAGGCCTTTCCCACAGCTTTCCCACAGCTGGGTCGTTCTGTAGGCCTTTCCCACAGCTGGGTCGTTCTGTAGGCCTTTCCCACAGCTGGGTCGTTCTGTAGGCCTTTCCCACAGCTGGGCCTTTCCCACAGCTGGGTCGTTCTGCCTTTCCCACAGGCCTTTCCCACAGCTGGGTCGTTCTGTAGGCCTTTCCCACAGCTGGGTCGTTCTGTAGGCCTTTCCCACAGCTGGGTCGTTCTGTAGGCCTTTCCCACAGCTGGGTCGTTCTGTAGGCCTTTCCCACAGCTGGGTCGTTCTGTAGGCCTTTCCCACAGCTGGGCCTTTCCACAGCTGGGCCGTTCTGTAGGCCTTTCCCACAGCTGGGTCGTTCTGTAGGCCTTTCCCACAGCTGGGTCGTTCTGTGGCCTTTCCCACAGCTGGGTCGTTCTGTAGGCCTTTCCCACAGCTGGGTCGTTCTGTAGGCCTTTCCCACAGCTGGGTCGTTCTGTAGGCCTTTCCCACAGCTGGGTCGTTCTGTAGGCCTTTCCCACAGCTGGGTCGTTCTGTAGGCCTTTCCCACAGCTGGGTCGTTCTGTAGGCCTTTCCCACAGCAGTTCTGGCCTTTCCCACAGCTGGGCCGTTCTGTAGGCCTTTCCCACAGCTGGGTCGTTCTGCCTTTCCCACAGGCCTTTCCCACAGCTGGGTCGTTCTGTAGGCCTTTCCCACAGCTGGGTCGTTCTGTAGGCCTTTCCCACAGCCGTTTTCCCACAGCTGGGCCTTTCCCACAGCGTTCTGTATGGCCTTTCCCACAGCTGGGTCGTTCTGTAGGCCTTTCCCACCACAGCTGGGTCGTTCTGTAGGCCTTTCCCACAGCAGCTGGCCTTTCCCACAGCTGGGTCGTTCTAGGCCTTTCCCACAGGCCTTTCCCACAGCTGGGTCGTTCTGTATGGCCTTTCCACACAGCTGGGTCGTTCTGTAGGCCTTTCCCACAGCTGGGTCGTTCTGTAGGCCTTTCCCACAGCTGGGTCGTTCTGTAGGCCTTTCCACACAGCTTTGGGCCGTTCTGGCCTTTCCACAGCTGGGAACAGGTTCCTTTCCCACAGCTGGGTTCTGTCTGGCCTTTCTGGGCCGTTCTGTAGGCCTTTCCCCAGCAGCTGGGCCTTTCCCACAGCTGGGTCGTTCTGTAGGGAACAGGCCTTTCCCACAGCAGGCCTGGGTCGTTCTGTATGGCCTTTCCCACAGCAGGCCTTTCCACAGCTGGGTCGTTCTGTAGGCCTTTCCCACAGCTGGGCCGTTCTGTAGGCCTTTCCCACAGCTGGTCTCGTTCTGTAGGCCTTTCCCACAGCTGGGTCAGGTTCTGTAGGCCTTTCCCACAGCTGGGCCGTTCAGGCCCTTCCACAGGCCTTTCCCACAGCTGGGTCGTTCTGTAGGCCTTTCCCACAGCTGGGGGTAGGCCTTTCCCACAGCTGGGTCGTTCTGTAGGCCTTTCCCACAGCTGGGTCGTTCTGTAGCCTTTCCCACAGCCTTTGTAGGCCCCACAGCTGGGTCGTTCTGTAGGCCTTTCCCACAGCACGTAATCTGTAGGGCCTGGGTCCTCCTCCGCAGCTCTGGTAGGCCTTCAGCTATATAGGAACAGCCTGGTCTTCAGGCCTTTCCCACAGCTGGAACAGGCCCTGGTCTGAGCTCCCACAGCTCGTTCAGAACAGGTTCTGTTCCCACTGTATAGGAACAGGCTCCCTCCACATTCAGAAGGTTTTGTAATTGGTTTTGTAAGAAGGACTAGAAAATAGGAACAAGCCCATATTTGGGTCATAGCATTTGGGTATCTGGTCAAATAGCATAGGCCTGGTCTAATACACTATATAGGGTCATTGTTGGTTCTTTACACATTGAACAGGCCCTGTCAATATTTAGGGAACAGGGCCGGTCTAATACAGCTCTGGAACAGGCCCTGGTCTAATACACTATATAGGGAACAGGCCCTGGTCTAATACACTATATAGGGAACAGGCCCCGGTCTAATCTAATACAGGCCCTGGTCTAATACAGGGAACAGGCCCTGGTCTAATACACTATATAGGGAACAGGCCCTGGTCTAATACACTATATAGGGAACAGGCCCTGGTCTAATACACTATACTATATAGGGAACAGGCCCTGGTCTAATACACTATAGGGAACAGGTCCCTGGTCTAATACACTATATAGGGAACAGGCCCTGGTCTAATACACTATATAGGAACAGGTCTAATACACTATATAGGGAACCCTGGTCTAATACACTATATAGGGAACAGGCCCTGGTCTAATACACTATATAGGGAACAGGCCCTGGTCTAATACACTATATAGGGAACAGGCCCCGGTCTAATACACTATATAGGGAACAGGCCCCGGTCTAATACACTATATAGGGAACAGGCCCTGGTCTAATACACTATATAGGGAACAGGCCCCGGTCTAATACACTATATAGGGAACAGGCCCTGGTCTAATACACTATATAGGGAACAGGCCCTGGTCTAATACACTATATAGGGAACAGGCCCTGGTCTAATACACTATATAGGGAACAGGCCCCGGTCTAATACACTATATAGGGAACAGGCCCTGGTCTAATACACTATAGGGAACAGGCCCTGGTCTAATACACTATATAGGGAACAGGCCCTGGTCTAATACACTATAGGGAACAGGCCCTGGTCTAATACACTATATAGGGAACAGGCCCTGGTCTAATACACTATATAGGGAACAGGCCCTGGTCTAATACACTATATAGGGAACAGGCCCTGGTCTAATACACTATATAGGGAACAGGCCCTGGTCAAAGGTCATTTCAGTCTTCTGTTTGTGCTTCTGTTTATTTCTCCTTCTTCTGGTCCCTCATCTCCTCCCCCTACTCAGGCCCTCTCCTCCCCCTACACTCAGGCCCTCTCCTCCTAGGGAACAGGCCCTCCTCCCTCCTCTTCAGGCCCTCCAGTTAATCAGAACAACTCCCCTGTACCCTCCCCCGAGTTCTACAACACACACGGTCTACACTAGGGAACAGGCCCTCTACACACCCCCTAGGGAACACTGGTCACACTATATCACACACACCTAGGGAACAGGCCCCTAACACACAGGCCTGGTCTAATACACATATAGGGAACATCTACACATATAGGGAACAGGCCCTGGTCAAAGGTCATTTCAGTCTTCTGTTTGTGCTTCTGTTTATTTCTCCTTCTTCCCCTCATCTCCTCCCCCTACTCTCTCATCTCCTCCCCCTCCTCTTCTCCCTCTACTCTCTCTCCTCTCCTCCCCCTACTCTCTCACTACTCTCTCATCTCCTCCCCCCCTCCTCTTCTCCCTCTACTCTCACCCTCCTCCCCCCTACTCTCTCCTCCCCCTACCTCTCCTCCCCCTACTCTCCCCCTCCTCCCCCTCTTCTCTCTCCCCCCCTCCTCTTCTCCATGTTGTTTCAGATCCTCCAGTTGTCAGAACAAGGAGTCCTACGTCTCCCCCTGTACCTCAGCGCAAAGACGGACCCTTACAGGTCAGCGAGCAAGCACACAACACACACACACACACACACACACACACACCACACCCCCACACACACACCCACCCCCACACACACACCCACCCACACCACCACACACACCCACCCCCACACACACACACACACACACCCACACACACATACCCCCACACACACACACACATACACACACACACACACACACACACACACACACACACACACACACACACACACACACACACACACACACACACACACACACACACACACACACACAAGGTTTCCATGCATGTTGGTAACCATGAACAGTTCTAGTGAAGCTTCAGGTTTTCATAGCTGTGGTTTTATTGCAGCTGTGATCTGAGTTCTGTGGAAGAGGAAGTGGCCAGACACGACATTCTGCTGACTCTTTCAGGGAAGATTGTTTTCCATTTAAGAGCTCTCAGAATAACCTGGAGGTGTAACCTGGAGTGTAACCTCTCAGAATAACCTGGAGGTGTAACCTGGAGTGTAACCTCTCAGAATAACCTGGAGGTGTAACCTGGAGTGTAACCTCTCAGAATAACCTGGAGGTGTAACCTGGAGTGTAACCTCTCAGAATAACCTGGAGGTGTAACCTGGAGTGTAACCTCTCAGAATAACCTGGAGGTGTAACCTCTCAGAATAACCTGGAGGTGTAACCTGGAGGTGTAACCTCTCAGAATAACCTGGAGGTGTAACCTGGAGGTGTAACCTCTCAGAATAACCTGGAGGTGTAACCTGGAGGTGTAACCTGGAGGTGTAACCTCTCAGAATAACCTGGAGGTCTTTGACAGAAACACGACCGGTTAAGTTTGGGGTCACTTAAAAATGTCCTTGTTTTTGAAAGCAAAGCACTTTGCCCCTCCATTAAAATAACATCAAGTTGATCAGAAATACAGTGTAGACATTGTTAATGTTGTAAATGACTATTGTAGCTGGAAGCGGCTGATTTTTAATGGAATATCTACATAGGAGTATAGAGGCCCATTATCAGCAACCATCACTCCTGTGTTCCAATGGCACGTTGTGTTAGCTAATCCAAGTTGATCATTAGAAAACCCTTTTGCAATTATGTTAGCACAGCTGAAATCTCTTGTTCTGATAAAATAATCAATAAAACTGGCCTTCTTTAGACTAGTTGAGTATCTGGAGCATCAGCATTTGTGGGTTCGATTACAGGCTCAAAATGGCCAGAAACAAAGAACTTTCTTCTGAAACTCGTCAATCTATTCTTGTTCTGAGAAATGAAGACTTTTCCATGCGAGAAATTGCCAAGAAACTGAAGATCTCCGACAACGCTGTGTACTACTCCCTTCACAGAACAGCACAAACTGGCTCTAACCAGAATAGAAAGAGGAGTGGGAGGCCCCGGTGCACAGCTGAGCAAGAGGACAAGTACATAAGAGTGTCTAGTTTGAGAAACAGACACCTCACAAGTCCTCAACTGGCAGCTTCATTAAATAGTACCCGCAAAACACTAGTCACAACGTCAACAGTGAAGAGGCGACTCCTGGATGCTGTCCTTCTAGACAGAGTTCCTCTGTCCAGTCTCAACGTCAACAGTGAAGAGGAGACACTGGATGCTGGAACTCTGCCTAGGCAGAGTTCCTCTGTCCAGTCTCAACATCAACAGTGAAGAGGCGACTGGACCGGGATGCTGGCCTTCTAGGCAGAGTTCCTCTTCCAGTCTCAACGTTCAACAGTGAAGAGGCGACTCTGGGATGCTGGCCTTCTAGGCAGAGTTCCTCTTCCAGTTCAACGTTGAGACAGTGAAGAGGCGACTCGGGATGCTGGCCTTCTAGGCAGAGTTCCTCTGTCCAGTCTCAACGTCAGACAGTGAAGAGGCGACTCGGGATGCTGGCCTTCTAGGCCAGAGTTCCTCTGTCCAGTCTCAACGTCAACAGTGAAGACTGGACCGGGATGCTGGCCTTCTAGGCAGAGTTCCTCTGTCCAGTCTCAACGTGAACAGTGAAGAGGCTCTGCCGGGATGCTGGCCTTCTAGGCAGAGTTCCTCTTCAGTCTCAACGTCAACAGTGAAGAGGAGACTCCTGGATGCTGTCCTTCTAGAGTTGCAAAGAAAAGCCATTTCTCAGACTGGCCAATAAAAAGAAAAGATTAAGATGGGAAAATAACACAGACACTGGACAGAGGAACTCTGCCTAGAAGGACAGCATCCAGGAGTCTCCTCTTCACTGTTGACGTTGAGACTGGACAGAGGAACTCTGCCTAGAAGGCCAGCATCCCGGAGTCACCTCTTCACTGTTGATGTTGAGACTGGACAGAGGAACTCTGCCTAGAAGGCCAGCATCCAGGAGTCTCCTCTTCACTGTTGACGTTGAGACTGGACAGAGGAACTCTGCCTAGAAGGCCAGCATCCAGGAGTCTCCTCTTCACTGTTGACGTTGAGACTGGACAGAGGAACTCTGCCTAGAAGGCCAGCATCCAGGAGTCTCCTCTTCAGTGAGACTGGACAGAGGAACTCTTCACTGTCGCCTCTTCATGTTGAGACTGGACAGAGGAACTCTGCCTAGAAGGCCAGCATCCAGGAGTCTCTCTTCACTGTTGAGACTGGACACATCCAGGAGTCTCCTCTTCACTGTTGACGTTGAGACTGGACAGAGGAACTCTGCCTAGAAGGCCAGCATCCCGGAGTCACCTCTTCACTGTTGATGTTGAGACTGGACAGAGGAACTCTGCCTAGAAGGCCAGCATCCCTGGAGTCACCTCTTCACTGTTGATGTTGAGACTGGACAGAGGAACTCTGCCTGGAAGGCCAGCATCCCGGAGTCGCCTCTTCACTGTTGACGCTGAGACTGGACAGAGGAACTCTGCCTGGAAGGCCAGCATCCAGGAGTCTCCTCTTCACTGTTGACGTTGAGACTGGACAGAGGAACTCTGCCTAGAAGGCCAGCATCCCGGAGTCACCTCTTCACTGTTGATGTTGAGACTGGACAGAGGAACTCTGCCTGGAAGGCCAGCATCCAGGAGTCTCCTCTTCACTGTTGACGTTGAGACTGGACAGAGGAACTCTGCCTAGAAGGCCAGCATCCCGGAGTCACCTCTTCACTGTTGATGTTGAGACTGGACAGAGGAACTCTGCCTAGAAGGGCAGCATCCAGGGGTCTCCTCTTCACTGTTGATGTTGAGACTGGACAGAGGAACTCTGCCTGGAAGGCCAGCATCCAGGGGTCTCCTCTTCACTGTTGATGTTGAGACTGGACAGAGGAACTCTGCCTGGAAGGCCAGCATCCAGGAGTCTCCTCTTCACTGTTGACGTTGAGACTGGACAGAGGAACTCTGCCTAGAAGGCCAGCATCCAGGGGTCTCCTCTTCACTGTTGATGTTGAGACTGGACAGAGGAACTCTGCCTGGAAGGCCAGCATCCAGGAGTCTCCTCTTCACTGTTGACGTTGAGACTGGACAGAGGAACTCTGCCTAGAAGGCCAGCATCCCGGAGTCACCTCTTCACTGTTGATGTTGAGACTGGACAGAGGAACTCTGCCTAGAAGGCCAGCATCCAGGGTCTCCTCTTCACTGTTGATGTTGAGACTGGACAGAGGAACTCTGCCTGGAAGGCCAGCATCCAGGGTCTCCTCTTCACTGTTGATGTTGAGACTGGACAGAGGAACTCTGCCTGGAAGGCCAGCATCCAGGAGTCTCCTCTTCACTGTTGACGTTGAGACTGGACAGAGGAACTCTGCCTAGAAGGCCAGCATCCAGGAGTCTCCTCTTCACTGTTGACGTTGAGACTGGACAGAGGAACTCTGTCTAGAAGGCCAGCATCCCGGAGTCTCCTCTTCACTGTTGACGTTGAGACTGGACAGAGGAACTCTGCCTAGAAGGCCAGCATCCAGGAGTCGCCTCTTCACTGTTGACGTTGAGACTGGACAGAGGAACTCTGCCTGGAAGGCCAGCATCCAGGGGTCTCCTCTTCACTGTTGACGTTGAGACTGGACAGAGGAACTCTGCCTAGAAGGCCAGCATCCCGGAGTCGCCTCTTCACTGTTGACGTTGAGACTGGACAGAGGAACTCTGCCTAGAAGGACAGCATCCAGGAGTCTCCTCTTCACTGTTGACGTTGAGACTGGACAGAGGAACTCTGCCTAGAAGACCAGCATCCAGGAGTCTCCTCTTCACTGTTGACGTTGAGACTGGACAGAGGAACTCTGCCTAGAAGACCAGCATCCAGGAGTCTCCTCTTCACTGTTGACGTTGAGACTGGACAGAGGAACTCTGCCTAGAAGGCCAGCATCCCGGAGTCTCCTCTTCACTGTTGATGTTGAGACTGGACAGAGGAACTCTGCCTAGAAGGCCAGCATCCAGGGGTCTCCTCTTCACTGTTGATGTTGAGACTGGACAGAGGAACTCTGCCTGGAAGGCCAGCATCCAGGGTCTCCTCTTCACTGTTGATGTTGAGACTGGACAGAGGAACTCTGCCTGGAAGGCCAGCATCCAGGAGTCTCCTCTTCACTGTTGACGTTGAGACTGGACAGAGGAACTCTGCCTAGAAGGCCAGCATCCAGGGTCTCCTCTTCACTGTTGATGTTGAGACTGGACAGAGGAACTCTGCCTGGAAGGCCAGCATCCAGGAGTCTCCTCTTCACTGTTGACGTTGAGACTGGACAGAGGAACTCTGCCTAGAAGGCCAGCATCCCGGAGTCACCTCTTCACTGTTGATGTTGAGACTGGACAGAGGAACTCTGCCTAGAAGGCCAGCATCCAGGGGTCTCCTCTTCACTGTTGATGTTGAGACTGGACAGAGGAACTCTGCCTAGAAGGCCAGCATCCAGGGTCTCCTCTTCACTGTTGATGTTGAGACTGGACAGAGGAACTCTGCCTGGAAGGCCAGCATCCAGGAGTCTCCTCTTCACTGTTGACGTTGAGACTGGACAGAGGAACTCTGCCTAGAAGGCCAGCATCCAGGAGTCTCCTCTTCACTGTTGACGTTGAGACTGGACAGAGGAACTCTGTCTAGAAGGCCAGCATCCCGGAGTCTCCTCTTCACTGTTGACGTTGAGACTGGACAGAGGAACTCTGCCTAGAAGGCCAGCATCCAGGAGTCTCGCCTCTTCACTGTTGACGTTGAGACTGGACAGAGGAACTCTGCCTGGAAGGCCAGCATCCAGGGTCTCCTCTTCACTGTTGACGTTGAGACTGGACAGAGGAACTCTGCCTAGAAGGCCAGCATCCCGGAGTCGCCTCTTCACTGTTGACGTTGAGACTGGACAGAGGAACTCTGCCTAGAAGGACAGCATCCAGGAGTCTCCTCTTCACTGTTGACGTTGAGACTGGACAGAGGAACTCTGCCTAGAAGACCAGCATCCAGGAGTCTCCTCTTCACTGTTGACGTTGAGACTGGACAGAGGAACTCTGCCTAGAAGACCAGCATCCAGGAGTCTCCTCTTCACTGTTGACGTTGAGACTGGACAGAGGAACTCTGCCTAGAAGGCCAGCATCCAGGAGTCTCCTCTTCACTGTTGACGTTGAGACTGGACAGAGGAACTCTGCCTAGAAGACCAGCATCCAGGAGTCTCCTCTTCACTGTTGACGTTGAGACTGGACAGAGGAACTCTGCCTAGAAGACCAGCATCCAGGAGTCTCCTCTTCACTGTTGACGTTGAGACTGGACAGAGGAACTCTGCCTAGAAGGCCAGCATCCAGGGTCTCCTCTTCACTGTTGACGTTGAGACTGGACAGAGGAACTCTGCCTAGAAGGCCAGCATCCAGGAGTCTCCTCTTCACTGTTGACGTTGAGACTGGACAGAGGAACTCTGCCTGGAAGGCCAGCATCCAGGGTCTCCTCTTCACTGTTGACGTTGAGACTGGACAGAGGAACTCTGCCTGGAAGGCCAGCATCCAGGGTCTCCTCTTCACTGTTGACGTTGAGACTGGACAGAGGAACTCTGCCTAGAAGGCCAGCATCCCGGAGTCGCCTCTTCACTGTTGACGTTGAGACTGGACAGAGAAACTCTGTCTAGAAGGACAGCATCCCGGAGTCGCCTCTTCACTGTTGACTTTGAGACTGGACAGAGAAACTCTGTCTAGAAGGACAGCATCCAGGAGTCTCCTCTTCACTGTTGACGTTGAGACTGGACAGAGGAACTCTGCCTAGAAGGCCAGCATCCAGGAGTCTCCTCTTCACTGTTGACGTTGAGACTGGACAGAGGAACTCTGCCTAGAAGGCCAGCATCCAGGGGTCTCCTCTTCACTGTTGATGTTGAGACTGGACAGAGGAACTCTGCCTAGAAGACCAGCATCCAGGAGTCTCCTCTTCACTGTTGACGTTGAGACTGGACAGAGGAACTCTGCCTAGAAGGCCAGCATCCAGGAGTCTCCTCTTCACTGTTGACGTTGAGACTGGACAGAGGAACTCTGTCTAGAAGGCCAGCATCCCGGAGTCTCCTCTTCACTGTTGACGTTGAGACTGGACAGAGGAACTCTGCCTAGAAGGCCAGCATCCAGGAGTCGCCTCTTCACTGTTGACGTTGAGACTGGACAGAGGAACTCTGCCTGGAAGGCCAGCATCCAGGGGTCTCCTCTTCACTGTTGACGTTGAGACTGGACAGAGGAACTCTGCCTAGAAGGCCAGCATCCCGGAGTCGCCTCTTCACTGTTGACGTTGAGACTGGACAGAGGAACTCTGCCTAGAAGGACAGCATCCAGGAGTCTCCTCTTCACTGTTGACGTTGAGACTGGACAGAGGAACTCTGCCTAGAAGGCCAGCATCCAGGGGTCTCCTCTTCACTGTTGATGTTGAGACTGGACAGAGGAACTCTGCCTGGAAGGCCAGCATCCAGGAGTCTCCTCTTCACTGTTGACGTTGAGACTGGACAGAGGAACTCTGCCTAGAAGGCCAGCATCCAGGAGTCTCCTCTTCACTGTTGACGTTGAGACTGGACAGAGGAACTCTGCCTAGAAGGCCAGCATCCCGGAGTCTCCTCTTCACTGTTGACGTTGAGACTGGACAGAGGAACTCTGCCTAGAAGGCCAGCATCCAGGAGTCGCCTCTTCACTGTTGACGTTGAGACTGGACAGAGGAACTCTGCCTGGAAGGCCAGCATCCAGGGTCTCCTCTTCACTGTTGACGTTGAGACTGGACAGAGAGGAACTCTGCCTAGAAGGCCAGCATCCCGGAGTCGCCTCTTCACTGTTGACGTTGAGACTGGACAGAGGAACTCTGCCTAGAAGGACAGCATCCAGGAGTCTCCTCTTCACTGTTGACGTTGAGACTGGACAGAGGAACTCTGCCTAGAAGACCAGCATCCAGGAGTCTCCTCTTCACTGTTGACGTTGAGACTGGACAGAGGAACTCTGCCTAGAAGACCAGCATCCAGGAGTCTCCTCTTCACTGTTGACGTTGAGACTGGACAGAGGAACTCTGCCTAGAAGGCCAGCATCCAGGAGTCTCCTCTTCACTGTTGACGTTGAGACTGGACAGAGGAACTCTGCCTAGAAGACCAGCATCCAGGAGTCTCCTCTTCACTGTTGACGTTGAGACTGGACAGAGGAACTCTGCCTAGAAGACCAGCATCCAGGAGTCTCCTCTTCACTGTTGACGTTGAGACTGGACAGAGGAACTCTGCCTAGAAGGCCAGCATCCAGGGGTCTCCTCTTCACTGTTGACGTTGAGACTGGACAGAGGAACTCTGCCTAGAAGGCCAGCATCCAGGAGTCGCCTCTTCACTGTTGACGTTGAGACTGGACAGAGGAACTCTGCCTGGAAGGCCAGCATCCAGGGGTCTCCTCTTCACTGTTGACGTTGAGACTGGACAGAGGAACTCTGCCTGGAAGGCCAGCATCCAGGGGTCTCCTCTTCACTGTTGACGTTGAGACTGGACAGAGGAACTCTGCCTAGAAGGCCAGCATCCCGGAGTCGCCTCTTCACTGTTGACGTTGAGACTGGACAGAGAAACTCTGCCTAGAAGGACAGCATCCCGGAGTCTCCTTCTTCACTGTTGACTGTTGAGACTGGACAGAGAAACTCTGTCTAGAAGGACAGCATCCAGGAGTCTCCTCTTCACTGTTGACGTTGAGACTGGACTGAGGAACTCTGCCTAGAAGGCCAGCATCCAGGAGTCTCCTCTTCACTGTTGACGTTGAGACTGGACAGAGGAACTCTGCCTAGAAGGCCAGCATCCAGGGGTCTCCTCTTCACTGTTGATGTTGAGACTGGACAGAGGAACTCTGCCTGGAAGGCCAGCATCCAGGAGTCTCCTCTTCACTGTTGACGTTGAGACTGGACAGAGGAACTCTGCCTAGAAGGCCAGCATCCAGGAGTCTCCTCTTCACTGTTGACGTTGAGACTGGACAGAGGAACTCTGCCTAGAAGGCCAGCATCCAGGAGTCTCCTCTTCACTGTTGACGTTGAGACTGGACAGAGGAACTCTGCCTAGAAGGCCAGCATCCAGGAGTCGCCTCTTCACTGTTGACGTTGAGACTGGACAGAGGAACTCTGCCTGGAAGGCCAGCATCCAGGGGTCTCCTCTTCACTGTTGACGTTGAGACTGGACAGAGGAACTCTGCCTAGAAGGCCAGCATCCCGGAGTCGCCTCTTCACTGTTGACGTTGAGACTGGACAGAGGAACTCTGCCTAGAAGGACAGCATCCAGGAGTCTCCTCTTCACTGTTGACGTTGAGACTGGACAGAGGAACTCTGCCTAGAAGACCAGCATCCAGGAGTCTCCTCTTCACTGTTGACGTTGAGACTGGACAGAGGAACTCTGCCTAGAAGACCAGCATCCAGGAGTCTCCTCTTCACTGTTGACGTTGAGACTGGACAGAGGAACTCTGCCTAGAAGGCCAGCATCCAGGAGTCTCCTCTTCACTGTTGACGTTGAGACTGGACAGAGGAACTCTGCCTAGAAGACCAGCATCCAGGAGTCTCCTCTTCACTGTTGACGTTGAGACTGGACAGAGGAACTCTGCCTAGAAGGCCAGCATCCAGGAGTCTCCTCTTCACTGTTGACGTTGAGACTGGACAGAGGAACTCTGTCTAGAAGGCCAGCATCCCGGAGTCTCCTCTTCACTGTTGACGTTGAGACTGGACAGAGGAACTCTGCCTAGAAGGCCAGCATCCAGGAGTCGCCTCTTCACTGTTGACGTTGAGACTGGACAGAGGAACTCTGCCTGGAAGGCCAGCATCCAGGGGTCTCCTCTTCACTGTTGACGTTGAGACTGGACAGAGGAACTCTGCCTAGAAGGCCAGCATCCCGGAGTCGCCTCTTCACTGTTGACGTTGAGACTGGACAGAGGAACTCTGCCTAGAAGGACAGCATCCAGGAGTCTCCTCTTCACTGTTGACGTTGAGACTGGACAGAGGAACTCTGCCTAGAAGACCAGCATCCAGGAGTCTCCTCTTCACTGTTGACGTTGAGACTGGACAGAGGAACTCTGCCTAGAAGACCAGCATCCAGGAGTCTCCTCTTCACTGTTGACGTTGAGACTGGACAGAGGAACTCTGCCTAGAAGGCCAGCATCCAGGAGTCTCCTCTTCACTGTTGACGTTGAGACTGGACAGAGGAACTCTGCCTAGAAGACCAGCATCCAGGAGTCTCCTCTTCACTGTTGACGTTGAGACTGGACAGAGGAACTCTGCCTAGAAGACCAGCATCCAGGAGTCTCCTCTTCACTGTTGACGTTGAGACTGGACAGAGGAACTCTGCCTAGAAGGCCAGCATCCAGGGTCTCCTCTTCACTGTTGACGTTGAGACTGGACAGAGGAACTCTGCCTAGAAGGCCAGCATCCAGGAGTCGCCTCTTCACTGTTGACGTTGAGACTGGACAGAGGAACTCTGCCTGGAAGGCCAGCATCCAGGGGTCTCCTCTTCACTGTTGACGTTGAGACTGGACAGAGGAACTCTGCCTGGAAGGCCAGCATCCAGGGGTCTCCTCTTCACTGTTGACGTTGAGACTGGACAGAGGAACTCTGCCTAGAAGGCCAGCATCCCGGAGTCGCCTCTTCACTGTTGACGTTGAGACTGGACAGAGAAACTCTGTCTAGAAGGACAGCATCCCGGAGTCGCCTCTTCACTGTTGACGTTGAGACTGGACAGAGAAACTCTGTCTAGAAGGACAGCATCCAGGAGTCTCCTCTTCACTGTTGACGTTGAGACTGGACTGAGGAACTCTGCCTAGAAGGCCAGCATCCAGGAGTCTCCTCTTCACTGTTGACGTTGAGACTGGACAGAGGAACTCTGCCTAGAAGGCCAGCATCCAGGGGTCTCCTCTTCACTGTTGATGTTGAGACTGGACAGAGGAACTCTGCCTGGAAGGCCAGCATCCAGGAGTCTCCTCTTCACTGTTGACGTTGAGACTGGACAGAGGAACTCTGCCTAGAAGGCCAGCATCCAGGAGTCTCCTCTTCACTGTTGACGTTGAGACTGGACAGAGGAACTCTGTCTAGAAGGCCAGCATCCCGGAGTCTCCTCTTCACTGTTGACGTTGAGACTGGACAGAGGAACTCTGCCTAGAAGGCCAGCATCCAGGAGTCTCCTCTTCACTGTTGACGTTGAGACTGGACAGAGGAACTCTGCCTGGAAGGCCAGCATCCAGGGGTCTCCTCTTCACTGTTGACGTTGAGACTGGACAGAGGAACTCTGCCTAGAAGGCCAGCATCCCGGAGTCGCCTCTTCACTGTTGACGTTGAGACTGGACAGAGGAACTCTGCCTAGAAGGACAGCATCCAGGAGTCTCCTCTTCACTGTTGACGTTGAGACTGGACAGAGGAACTCTGCCTAGAAGACCAGCATCCAGGAGTCTCCTCTTCACTGTTGACGTTGAGACTGGACAGAGGAACTCTGCCTAGAAGACCAGCATCCAGGAGTCTCCTCTTCACTGTTGACGTTGAGACTGGACAGAGGAACTCTGCCTAGAAGGCCAGCATCCAGGAGTCTCCTCTTCACTGTTGACGTTGAGACTGGACAGAGGAACTCTGCCTAGAAGACCAGCATCCAGGAGTCTCCTCTTCACTGTTGACGTTGAGACTGGACAGAGGAACTCTGCCTAGAAGACCAGCATCCAGGAGTCTCCTCTTCACTGTTGACGTTGAGACTGGACAGAGGAACTCTGCCTAGAAGGCCAGCATCCAGGGGTCTCCTCTTCACTGTTGACGTTGAGACTGGACAGAGGAACTCTGCCTAGAAGGCCAGCATCCAGGAGTCGCCTCTTCACTGTTGACGTTGAGACTGGACAGAGGAACTCTGCCTGGAAGGCCAGCATCCAGGGGTCTCCTCTTCACTGTTGGCGTTGAGACTGGACAGAGGAACTCTGCCTGGAAGGCCAGCATCCAGGGTCTCCTCTTCACTGTTGACGTTGAGACTGGACAGAGGAACTCTGCCTAGAAGGCCAGCATCCCGGAGTCGCCTCTTCACTGTTGACGTTGAGACTGGACAGAGAAACTCTGTCTAGAAGGACAGCATCCCGGAGTCGCCTCTTCACTGTTGACGTTGAGACTGGACAGAGGAACTCTGCCTAGAAGGCCAGCATCCAGGAGTCTCCTCTTCACTGTTGACGTTGAGACTGGACAGAGGAACTCTGCCTAGAAGGCCAGCATCCCGGAGTCTCCTCTTCACTGTTGACGTTGAGACTGGACAGAGGAACTCTGCCTAGAAGGCCAGCATCCCGGAGTCTCCTCTTCACTGTTGACGTTGAGACTGGACAGAGGAACTCTGCCTAGAAGGCCAGCATCCAGGAGTCTCCTCTTCACTGTTGACGTTGAGACTGGACAGAGGAACTCTGCCTAGAAGGCCAGCATCCAGGAGTCTCCTCTTCACTGTTGACGTTGAGACTGGACAGAGGAACTCTGCCTGGAAGGCCAGCATCCAGGGGTCTCCTGTTCACTGTTGACGTTGAGACTGGACAGAGGAACTCTGCCTAGAAGGCCAGCATCCAGGAGTCTCCTCTTCACTGTTGACGTTGAGACTGGACAGAGGAACTCTGCCTAGAAGGCCAGCATCCCGGAGTCTCCTCTTCACTGTTGACGTTGAGACTGGACAGAGGAACTCTGCCTAGAAGGCCAGCATCCCGGAGTCGCCTCTTCACTGTTGACGTTGAGACTGGACAGAGGAACTCTGCCTAGAAGGCCAGCATCCAGGAGTCTCCTCTTCACTGTTGACGTTGAGACTGGACAGAGGAACTCTGCCTAGAAGGCCAGCATCCAGGAGTCGCCTCTTCACTGTTGACGTTGAGACTGGACAGAGGAACTCTGCCTAGAAGGCCAGCATCCCAGAGTTTCCTCTTCACTGTTGACGTTGAGACTGGACAGAGGAACTCTGCCTAGAAGACCAGCATCCAGGAGTCTCCTCTTCACTGTTGACGTTGAGACTGGACAGAGGAACTCTGCCTAGAAGACCAGCATCCAGGAGTCTCCTCTTCACTGTTGACGTTGAGACTGGACAGAGGAACTCTGCCTAGAAGACCAGCATCCAGGAGTCTCCTCTTCACTGTTGACGTTGAGACTGGACAGAGGAACTCTGCCTAGAAGGCCAGCATCCAGGGTCTCCTCTTCACTGTTGACGTTGAGACTGGACAGAGGAACTCTGCCTAGAAGGCCAGCATCCAGGAGTCGCCTCTTCACTGTTGACGTTGAGACTGGACAGAGGAACTCTGCCTGGAAGGCCAGCATCCAGGGTCTCCTCTTCACTGTTGACGTTGAGACTGGACAGAGGAACTCTGCCTAGAAGGCCAGCATCCAGGGGTCTCCTCTTCACTGTTGACGTTGAGACTGGACAGAGGAACTCTGCCTAGAAGGCCAGCATCCCGGAGTCTCCTCTTCACTGTTGACGTTGAGACTGGACAGAGAACTCTGCCTAGAAGGACAGCATCCCGGAGTCTCCTCTTCACTGTTGACGTTGAGACTGGACAGAGGAACTCTGCCTAGAAGGACAGCATCCAGGAGTCTCCTCTTCACTGTTGACGTTGAGACTGGACTGAGGAACTCTGCCTAGAAGGCCAGCATCCAGGAGTCTCCTCTTCACTGTTGACGTTGAGACTGGACTGAGGAACTCTGCCTAGAAGGCCAGCATCCAGGAGTCTCCTCTTCACTGTTGACGTTGAGACTGGACAGAGGAACTCTGCCTAGAAGGCCAGCATCCCGGAGTCTCCTCTTCACTGTTGACGTTGAGACTGGACAGAGGAACTCTGCCTAGAAGGCCAGCATCCAGGAGTCGCCTCTTCACTGTTGACGTTGAGACTGGACAGAGGAACTCTGCCTAGAAGGCCAGCATCCAGGAGTCTCCTCTTCACTGTTGACGTTGAGACTGGACAGAGGAACTCTGCCTAGAAGGCCAGCATCCCGGAGTCGCCTCTTCACTGTTGACGTTGAGACTGGACAGAGGAACTCTGCCTAGAAGGCCAGCATCCCGGAGTCTCCTCTTCACTGTTGACGTTGAGACTGGACAGAGGAACTCTGCCTAGAAGGCCAGCATCCCGGAGTCTCCTCTTCACTGTTGACGTTGAGACTGGACAGAGGAACTCTGCCTAGAAGGCCAGCATCCAGGAGTCGCCTCTTCACTGTTGACGTTGAGACTGGACAGAGGAACTCTGCCTAGAAGGCCAGCATCCCGGAGTCTCCTCTTCACTGTTGACGTTGAGACTGGACAGAGGAACTCTGCCTAGAAGGCCAGCATCCAGGAGTCTCCTCTTCACTGTTGACGTTGAGACTGGACAGAGGAACTCTGCCTAGAAGGCCAGCATCCAGGAGTCTCCTCTTCACTGTTGACGTTGAGACTGGACAGAGGAACTCTGCCTAGAAGGCCAGCATCCCGGAGTCTCCTCTTCACTGTTGACGTTGAGACTGGACAGAGGAACTCTGCCTAGAAGGCCAGCATCCCGGAGTCGCCTCTTCACTGTTGACGTTGAGACTGGACAGAGGAACTCTGCCTAGAAGGCCAGCATCCAGGAGTCACCTCTTCACTGTTGACGTTGAGACTGGACAGAGGAACTCTGCCTAGAAGGCCAGCATCCAGGAGTCTCCTCTTCACTGTTGACGTTGAGACTGGACAGAGGAACTCTGCCTAGAAGGCCAGCATCCAGGAGTCTCCTCTTCACTGTTGACGTTGAGACTGGACAGAGGAACTCTGCCTAGAAGGCCAGCATCCAGGAGTCTCCTCTTCACTGTTGACGTTGAGACTGGACAGAGGAACTCTGCCTAGAAGGCCAGCATCCCGGAGTCTCCTCTTCACTGTTGACGTTGAGACTGGACAGAGGAACTCTGCCTAGAAGGCCAGCATCCCGGAGTCTCCTCTTCACTGTTGACGTTGAGACTGGACAGAGGAACTCTGCCTAGAAGGCCAGCATCCCAGAGTCTCCTCTTCACTGTTGACGTTGAGACTGGACAGAGGAACTCTGCCTAGAAGGCCAGCATCCAGGAGTCTCCTCTTCACTGTTGACGTTGAGACTGGACAGAGGAACTCTGCCTAGAAGGCCAGCATCCCGGAGTCTCCTCTTCACTGTTGACGTTGAGACTGGACAGAGGAACTCTGCCTAGAAGGCCAGCATCCCGGAGTCTCCTCTTCACTGTTGACGTTGAGACTGGACAGAGGAACTCTGCCTAGAAGGCCAGCATCCCGGAGTCGCCTCTTCACTGTTGACGTTGAGACTGGACAGAGGAACTCTGCCTAGAAGGCCAGCATCTCTCTTCACTGTTCACTGTTGAGACTGGACAGAGGAACTCTGCCTAGAAGGCCAGCATCCAGGAGTCTCCTCTTCACTGTTGAGACTGGACAGAGGAACTCTGCCTAGGCCAGCATCCAGGAGTCTCCTCTTCCTCTTGAGAGCAGAGGAACTCTGCCTAGAAGGCCAGCATCCAGGAGTCGCCTCTTCACTGTTGAGACTGGACAGAGGAACTCTGCCTAGAAGGCCAGCATCCAGGAGTCTCCTCTTCACTGTTGAGACTGGACAGAGGAACTCTGCCTAGAAGGCCAGCATCCCGGAGTCTCCTCTTCACTGTTGACGTTGAGACTGGACAGAGGAACTCTGCCTGGTTGACATTGAGACTGTCTCCTCTTTTTTTGACGGGTACTATTTAATGAAGCTGCCAGTTTTAATTTAATATATTTTTTAGCTTGAATTATTATTATTTATTTTTTCAAAAACAAGGACTTTTCTAAGTGACCCCAAACTTTTGAACGGTAGTGCACGTAATTTAAAAAATACAAACTTGGCCTTCTGGGTAGCGCAGCATTGCAGTGCTAGAGGCGTCACTACAGCCCTGAGTTCGATCCCGGGCTGTGCCGCAGCCGGCCGTGACCGGGAGACAAACGAAACAGCTCACAATTGGCCCAGCGTCGTCCGGGTTAGGGGAGGGTTTGACCGGCCCGGGATGTCCTTGTCCCTTCGCGCTCTAGCGACTCCTTGTGGCGGGCCGGGCGCAGTGCAAGCTGACTCGTCTCACCAGTTGTTTCCTCCGGGCTGGCTTCCGGGTTAAGCGAGCAGTGTGTCAAGAAGCAGTGCGGCTTGGCAGGGTCGTGTTTCGGAGGACGCGTGGCTCTCGACCTTCGCCTCTCCCGAGTCCGTACGTTGCAGTGATGGGACGAGACTAACTACCAATTGGAATGAAATGGGGGAGGAAGAAGGGGTCCACAAAAAAGTAAAATCTTGAAGGAGAAACAGTTTGGCAATTTCTGAGCAACGTAAGATGAAATAGTGCTTTCTAACTGTCCCTCTCCCCTTTCTAGGAGCAGATGGTCTGTCTGGTTCGTAGCAGACACTCCGTCACCACGGCCCGTCGCCTAGCCAAGACCCTCCAGACACCAGGGCCGGTCCAGGATGCCCAGACCCTACTGGAACGAGCCTACAGACACGCTGACGGCCTGATCACTCCACCTACAGCTGTCAGCCAATAGCAGGACTCCATCCAGCCTGGTTGGACAATAGCAGGATTCCATCCAGCCTGGTTGGACAATAGCAGGACTCCATCCAGCCTGGTTGGACAATAGCAGGACTCCATCCAGGCTGGTTGGACAATAGCAGGACTCCATCCAGCCTGGTTGGACAATAGCAGGACTCCATCCAGCCTGGTTGGACAATAGCAGGACTCCATCCAGGCTGGTTGGACAATAGCAGGACTCCATCCAGGCTGGTTGGACAATAGCAGGACTCCATCCAGGCTGGTTGGACAATAGCAGGACTCCATCCAGGCTGGTTGGACAATAGCAGGACTCCATCCAGGCTGGTTGGACAATAGCAGGACTCCATCCAGGCTGGTTGGACAATAGCAGGACTCCATCCAGGCTGGTTGGACAATAGCAGGACTCCATCCAGGCTGGTTGGACAATAGCAGGACTCCATCCAGCCTGGTTGGACAATAGCAGGAATCCATCCAGCCTGGTTGGACAATAGCAGGACTCCATCCAGGCTGGTTGGACAATAGCAGGACTCCATCCAGGCTGGTTGGACAATAGCAGGACTCCATCCAGCCTGGTTGGACAATAGCAGGACTCCATCCAGCCTGGTTGGACAATAGCAGGACTCCATCCAGCCTGGTTGGACAATAGCAGGACTCCATCCAGCCTGGTTGGACAATAGCAGGACTCCATCCAGGCTGGTTGGACAATAGCAGGATTCCATCCAGCCTGGTTGGACAATAGCAGGACTGTATTAGCGATATATTTATGACTATGTATAAGGCATGTGTTATATGGCTCTGTCATGGGCTTTGCACGGACCACCTGACTTTAAAACTGCTACATAGTTAACATTGTATTCTGTATTGGGAGGAGCCCCATTTGTTCATATATGTATGTATTTAGTTCCTAAGTGTTTCTTCTTTTAGTTGTAGATGATGATTAAAAACCTGTAGAAGTGTTTTGGACTGTTTTGATGAGTTCCTATGATGAATATAGTTCTGATAATGCCTCTCGTCCAGACAGGCTGGGTGACTTCAACCCTAAGATAATGCCTCTAGTCCAGACAGGCTGGGTGACTTCAGCCCTAAAATAATGCCTCTAGTCCAGACAGGATTACTTCAGCCCTAAAATAATGCCTCTAGTCCAGACAGGCTGGGTGACTTCAGCCCTAAGATAATGCCTCTAGTCCAGACAGGCTGGGTGACTTCAGCCCTAAGATAATGCCTCTAGTCCAGACAGGCTGGGTGACTTCAGCCCTAAGATAATGCCTCTAGTCCAGACAGGCTGGGTGACTTCAGCCCTAAGATAATGCCTCTAGTCCAGACAGGCTGGGTGACTTCAGCCCTAAGATAATGCCTCTAGTCCAGACAGGCTGGGTGACTTCAGCCCTAAGATAATGCCTCTAGTCCAGACAGGCTGGGTGACTTCAGCCCTAAGATAATGCCTCTAGTCCAGACAGGATTATTTCAGCCCTAAAATAATGCCTCTAGTCCAGATAGGCTGGGTGACAGGATTACTTCAACCCTAAGATAATGCCTCTAGTCCAGACAGGTTTACTTCAACCCTAAGATAATGCCTCTAGTCCAGACAGGTTTACTTCAACCCTAAGATAATGCCTCTAGTCCAGACAGGTTTACTTCAACCCTAAGATAATGCCTCTAGTCCAGACAGGTTTACTTCAACCCTAAGATAATGCCTCTAGTCCAGACAGGTTTACTTCAACCCTAGATAATGCCTCTAGTCCAGACAGGTTTACTTCAGCCCTAAGATAATGCCTCTAGTCCAGACAGGCTGGGTGAAAGGATTACTTCAACCCTAAGATAATGCCTCTAGTCCAGACAGGCTGGGTGACAGGCTTACTTCAACCCTAAGATAATGCCTCTAGTCCAGGTGGGATTACTTAAACCCTAAAATAATGCCTCTAGTCCAGGTGGGATTACTTAAACCCTAAGATAATGCCTCTAGTCCAGACAGGCTGACTTCAACCCTAAAATAATGCATCTAGTCCAGGTGGGATTACTTAAACCCTAAGATAATGCCTTTAGTCCAGACAGGCTGACTTCAACCCTAAGATAATGCCTCTAGTCCAGACAGGCTGGGTGAAAGGATTACTTCAACCCTAAGATAATGCCTCTAGTCCAGACAGGCTGGGTGACAGGCTTACTTCAACCCTAAGATAATGCCTCTAGTCCAGGTGGGATTACTTAAACCCTAAAATAATGCCTCTAGTCCAGGTGGGATTACTTAAACCCTAAGATAATGCCTCTAGTCCAGACAGGCTGACTTCAACCCTAAGATAATGCCTCTAGTCCAGACAGGCTGACTTCAACCCTAAGATAATGCCTCTAGTCCAGACAGGCTGACTTCAGCCCTAAGATAATGCCTCTAGTCCAGACATGCTGGGTGATAGGTTTACTTCAGCCCTAAGATAATGCCTGTAGTCCAGACATGCTGGGTGATAGGTTTACTTCAGCCCTAAGATAATGCCTCTAGTCCAGACAGGCTGACTTCGGCCCTAAAATAATGCCTCTAGTCAAGACAGGCTGACTTCAACCCTAAGATAATGCCTCTAGTCCAGATGGGATTATTTCAACCCTAAGATAATGCCTCTAGTCCAGACAGGCTGACTTCAACCCTAAGATAATGCCTCTAGTCCAGATGGGATTATTTCAACCCTAAGATAATGCCTCCAGTCCAGACAGGCTGGGTGACAGGTTTACTTAAGCCCTAAAATAATGCATCTAGTCCAGGTGGGATTACTCCAACCCTAAGATAATGCCTCTAGTCCAGACATGCTGACTTCAACCCTAAGATAATGCCTCTAGTCCAGGTGGGATTACTTCAGCCCTAAATATAATGCATCTAGTCTAGACCGGGCTGAAGCAGGGACGTCGCTAGACAGAACATAATGGGGGCTCAGGCCTGAAGACCTGGGGCTGACTCCGGGGGATTTGATCCCTGCACACGCTAGCAGTGAACGTTTTGCAGAAATATGACACAAGGTTGCATATCTGTTAACTAATGGGGGCGGGGGCACATTACTGTTTAACTAATGGGGGCACATTACTGCTAACTTATTGGGGGGCAGATTACTGTTAACTGGGGGGCAGATTACTGTTAACTAATGGGGGCACATTACTGTTAACTAATGGGGGATTACTGGGGGCAGATTACTGTTAACTAATGGGGGGGGGGGGGCAGATTACTGTTAACTAATGGGGGGGGCACATTACTGTTAACTAATGGGGGGGGCACATTACTGTTAACTAATGGGGGCACATTACTGTTAACTAATGGGGGGCACATTACTGTTAACTAATGGGGGGGCACATTACTGTTAACTAATGGGGGTGGGGCACATTACCGTTAACTAATGGGGGAACATTATTGTTAACTAACTAATGGGGGGGGCACATTACTGTTAACTAATGGGGGGGCACATTACTGTTAACTAATGGGGGCAGATTACTGTTAACTAATGGGGGGGCTGTTAACACATTACTGTTAACTAATGGGGGCACATTACTGTTAACTGGGGGGGCACATTACTAAACTAATGGGGGCACATTACTGTTAACTAATGGGGGCACATTACTGCTAAACTAATATTACTGTTAACTAATGGGGGCACATTACTGCTAAACTAATGGGGGCACATTACTGTTAACTAATGTTAACTAAATGGGGGCACATTACTGTTAACTAATGGGGGGGCACATTACTGTTAACTAATGGAGGGGGCACATTACTGTTAACTAATGGAGGGGGGCACATTACTGTTAACTAATGGGGGGGCACATTACTGTTAACTAATGGGGGGCACATTACTGTTAACTAATGGAGGGGGCACATTACTGTTAACTAATGGCACATTACTGTTAACTAATGGGGGGCACATTACTGTTAACTAACGGGGGGCACATTACTGTTAACTAATGGAGAGGGGGGCACATTACTGTTAACTAATGGAGGGATAATATGTACAGACGCAGGCACCCAACACCCTTAAATCATGCTTTTATCATATTTGTGGTAATAAATCTGATTCCAAGGTCAATTAGCTACAGGACGTTATTTCTACCAAACTAGTTACACAGAAACAAATACTCCCTCCAACACCCTGTACATACCAGCATACCGTCCTTTCCCCCAACTAAATATTCACAATGTTTGTGAGTTATATTACACAATTCTAGGATGTTAGCCCATCCATAAAGATAAGACATATTAAACTGTAGGTGCAAACCTATGACTTCACTCTTTCCCATGAGCGTTAGTATCTTTAAGATAGATCGCTCACCGCTGTTTATACACACAGGATGTGGCAGTCGCGGCATATTTGTTTTGAGAAGTAATGTTTAGCAAGGACTACTTTCTGTCTTGGTGCCGCTGGGCTACATGTTGTCTTTGTGTGGGCCTCCCCTTCTCTCTATGTTCTCGCTCTGTTCTGCTTTCCTGTATCTCCTATAGTACAGAACACAGCAGCACTATGGAGTATTCTGAACAGACACACACACACAGAATATTAACTAAATCATGTTTAAATCTGAGATCATTTCTGTTCCTTAATGATATTAGCAGTTCACTCCCATCTTAAACCCGATTTAACGTTTAACTGTCTTATCCTTAATTTACCTCAATAACCGGTGTTCTCCAGCTGTCTCTTTAGTAACAAAATGCGCGCAACCAAAACAGATGTCTTAAGATTGTTAACGTGGAAACTATATTTCGTCTCCGATGTTTATTGGAAGGAAAAAAAGACAAACAACATTTGCACAATTGTAACAGAATAACTCTAAACCGTCCCCTCACCCGGGCGCGAACCAGGGACCTTCTGCACACATCAACAACAGTCACACACGAAGCATCGTTACCCATCGCTCCACAAAGGCCGCGGCCCTTGCAGAGAAAAGGGGGAACTACTACTTCAAGGTCTCAGAGCAAGTGACTTAAACCGATTGAAACGCTATTTAGCGCACACCGCTAACTAAGCGAGCGGTTTCACATCAGTTACACAATGACCACTTGTTGTTTCAAATACATCATTACAGTCGACGGTGAGCAAGTTATCACGTTTGTTTTTTAATAATACATTTTGCATTGACCATGAAATCAGTCCAAACACCTCAAAACACAACATGGTATCAATAACAAGATGAAACGTGCTGAAATAAGCCCTGTATGATTCCTCCCATATGACAGTGTCTCTCTTGCGAGCAGTCTGTCCATCCAGAACCACGCCAGGCTGAGGAGCGCACGTCGTTGGCAGCCAACCCATCTTACCATGTTATATTATATATATTATATATTATATTACCATGTAGATGGCGACATGATACATCATTGTAAACACAAACTATTCACTTCCTGCTGCAAATAAAAAACAACCGTGTTTGTTGAGCTGCATATTCAGTTCCGTATGTCCATCGTCTATATACATTGGGGGAAAAAAATGTTAACTCAAAGCTATCGAGTTTAGCTTTTTCAACAGAAAGCTGATTGAGATGAAGCTGCCAAAAGTGGCTAAGGTCATTTTTATCAGTAATGTATAACGGCAGTGCAGCCTAGTGGTTAGAGCGTTGGACTAGTAACCGGAAGGTTGCGAGTTCAAACCCCCGAGCTGACAATCTGTCGTTCTGCAGAACGAGAGATTGTCAGCCGGTCGGCCGTCATTGTAAATAAGAATTTGTTCTTAACTGACTTGCCTAGTTAAATAAAGATAAAATAAAAAAATATATATATATTTGGACAGTACCTGATTAGCTGTACTTTTGTCAGGTGGTGAACAGAGCAGTTGGATTGGATTCGAGTTGTCTGATGTCTGTGTAAGAGTCGTCACTACAGTCCTCGGCTCGATTCCAGGCTGTATCACATCCGGCCGTGATTGGGAGTCCTACAATTGGTCGTCGTTCACGTTAGTTAGTTTTAGCTAGACTGGGTACTCCCAGACGTTAGTTAGTTTTAACGTTATAGTTAGACTGGGTACTCCCTGACGTTAGTTAGTTTTAACGTTATAGTTAGACTGGGTACTCCCTGACGTTAGTTAGTTTTAACGTTTTAGACGTTGACGTTAGTTAGTTTTAACGTTATAGCTAGACTGGGTACTCCCTGACGTTAGTTAGTTTTAACGTTATAGTTAGACTGGGTACTCCCTGACGTTAGTTAGTTTTAACGTTATAGTTAGACTGGGTACTCCCTGACGTTAGTTAGTTTTAACATTATAGTTAGACTGGGTACTCCCTGACGTTAGTTAGTTTAACGTTATAGCTAGACTGGGTACTCCCTGACGTTAGTTAGTTTTAACGTTATAGCTAGACTGGGTACTCCCTGACGTTAGTTAGTTTTAACGTTATAGTTAGACTGGGTACTCCCTGACGTTAGTTAGTTTTAACGTTATAGCTAGACTGGGTACTCCCTGACGTTAGTTAGTTTAACGTTATAGTTAGACTGGGTACTCCCTGACGTTAGTTAGTTTTAACGTTATAGTTAGACTGGGTACTCCCTGACGTTAGTTAGTTTTAACGTTATAGTTAGACTGGGTACTCCCTGACGTTAGTTAGTTTTAACGTTATAGTTAGACTGGGTACTCCCTGACGTTAGTTAGTTTTAACGTTATAGTTAGACTGGGTACTCCCTGACGTTAGTTAGTTTAACGTTATAGCTAGACTGGGTACTCCCTGACGTTAGTTAGTTTAACGTTATAGTTAGACTGGGTACTCCCTGACGTTAGTTAGTTTTAACGTTATAGTTAGACTGGGTACTCCCTGGCGTTAGTTAGTTTAACGTTATAGTTAGACTGGGTACTCCCTGGCGTTAGTTAGTTTTAACGTTATAGTTAGACTGGGTACTCCCCGTTAGTTGGTTTAACGTTTAGTTAGTTTTAACGTTATAGTTAGACTGGGTACTCCCTGACGTTAGTTAGTTTAACGTTTAACGTTCCCTGGCGTTAGTTAGTTTTAACGTTATAGTTAGACTGGGTACTCCCTGGCGTTAGTTAGTTTTAACGTTATAGTTAGACTGGGTACTCCCTGACGTTAGTGAGTTTAACGTTATAGTTAGACTGGGTACTCCCTGACGTTAGTTAGTTTTAACGTTATAGTTAGACTGGGTACTCCCTGACGTTAGTTAGTTTTAACGTTATAGCAAGACTGGGTACTCCCTGACGTTAGTTAGTTTTAACGTTATAGCAAGACTGGGTACTCCCTGACGTTAGTTAGTTTAACGTTATAGTTAGACTGGGTACTCCCTGACGTTAGTTAGTTTTAACGTTATAGCAAGACTGGGTACTCCCTGACGTTAGTTAGTTTTAATGTTATAGCAAGACTGGGTACTCCCTGACGTTAGTTAGTTTAACGTTATAGCTAGACTGGGTACTCCCTGACGTTAGTTAGTTTTAACGTTATAGCTAGACTGGGTACTCCCTCACGTTGGTTAGTTTTAACGTTATCTGTCAGTGCAGCTTTTGAATCAACATGTTGAATTGTAAATGACTCGAATCTGGTTTACTGTGAGGTCAATAACTCTGAATAACATCATCACTGTGGCCTATATTAATAACACGCTGACAAAGTTGACCTCGCTCTTTGTCCTTTTTTTCGGCCACAGAACAATGAGATATTTCAATGAGATATTTCCGTGGGTTTTTAGAAGTGAAGCATCTGCTTTGGCGTTTCCATGTGGGACTGAGAGGAAGCCCACTGGAGGGCAAATGGGAGAAGGTGGAACGAGATGGATTTTGGCCAACATTTTCAAGAAAGTTTTATGTTCCCAAAACTAGAATATTTTATGAACAAAGTAGACTAAGGTTTGTAGACTTGAACATTTGCAAAACCTTTATTTTTAATTTTTAATCGCGTTGTTTTCGGAGTGTAAAGGCGAATTAATTTATTGCACATGCGCACTTCACAGAGGAGGCGTTCCCTAACAGAAATATGCAGATGAAATTGGAACGAGCCAATAGGATCTCGCTAAGTCGTACTTGGTTCTGCCCCACGTGGCTCATTTGTTCCATGCTTTTTTTGGGCGAATCAAAAATGACTTTGAGAAACCACTGTGACTCGGGCCTCCTAAAGTGCCGCCGTACACAGAACTGGTGGTTTTAGGCATCACTGAAGAGGCAGGCCAGGACAGGGCTCATGATTGGAGAGTTCGTTGCAGTGTGTAATGCGGTGTAGCCGAGCTTGTTTTACACCAAGACTCGGGGCTAAATCCCAGAAGGCCCAGGTCTGATGACGTCATTGGGCTGAAGCAAGCCTGTCACCCAGCCTAAGATAATGCAGTATAGTCCTAATAATGTAGTCCAGACAGCGCTGAAGCAAGACTGTCACCCAGTCTAAGATAATGCCTATAGCTATAATAATGCAGTCCATGTAGTCCACACAGGGCTGAAGTAAGCCTGTAACGTCTGAGTTCATGTTGGCCAGCAATCACAATGGATCTCTACAGTCTGCTAGTAAAACTGCAAGGTCCCTAACAGGACTGTGGAGCACTAGATCTGTGAATCTCCCATATGTACGGTCCCTAACAGGGCTTTTAGGGCACTAGTTCTGTGAATCCTCCCTCCTTAGGGTCCCTAACAGGGCGTTTTAGGGCACTAGATCTGTGAATCCTCCCTCCTTAGGGTCCGTCTACTCCTGGAGTCAGAATAGTCATAATTGAACACTCTCGATGGTGGAGGGGAGCGAGGCGCGGACGGTTCGCCCCAGGCCTCGTGCGGCGAACACATAGAGGACAGGGTTCAGGGAGCTCTTCAGGTACACCAGGAACAGAGAGACGTACGCCCCCGTGAACGACGCCCGGTACAGCCCCGCCCGGTCAGGCCGCCCTGCAGCCAGCGCCCGCAGGAAGCGGCAGGTAAAGTAGGGCACCCAGCAGGACAGGAAGAGGAGCATGGTGAGGAAGAGGACCCGGTACAGCCTGGCCATCTGTCTCGCAGTCGCCGAAAAGGAAGAAGAGGAGGATGGAGAGGTTGGTCCGGAGACTCCTGCCTGCCTGGCGGTCCACAGCACGGCTACGTTACTCACCAGGAACACTGTTAACGGCAGGAGGAACCCGGCCACCGTCTCAGTCACAAACAGCCCCGTGCTGTACCCCAGGCTCTCCAGACACTGGGTAGTACCGTTGATCTCCAGCAGGTCGGCAGTGTGGAGGTAAGGGGTAGCCAGGGCAGCAGCCAGACCCCAGAGGAGACCGCACACCAGGGGAACCGCCCAGCGAGGACGCTTCAGACTGGACCAGACCGGCCTGAGGAGACACAGACATCTCTCCACAGCCACGGCACACAGCAGGAAGGCTGCGGCGTATAGTCCCAGGCCTCTCAGGAATATCACCAGGCGACAGGCCAGTTTCCCCACGGGCCAGCTACAGCTGTGGGCCAGGTACGCCAGCATCAGAGGGGTGCGGAGGAGAAGGACCAGGTCAGCCAGCGCCAGGTTCACTACGTAGACACGGAAGCTGCTGGCGCCGCGCGTCTCCCCTTGGCCCAAGCTGCCACGCCTCGTCAAGCGGCCACGCCCACGCCAGGCCAACGCATACACCACTAGGCTGTTCAAGGACACGCCCACCTAGGGACAGAGAAGAGGAAGTGATGTCATAAATCAGAAGACACTGCAGGAACCTCAAGAACTGGGGCTATGCCAAGTGGGAATGGTTTTGTTCCAGCCCAACACTAACCCCCCTGATTCAACATGGTTTTGTTGCAGCCCAACACTAACCCCCCTGATTCAACATGGTTTTGTTGCAGCCCAACACTAACCCCCCTGATTCAACATGGTTTAGTTCCAGCCCAACACTAACCCCCCTGATTCAACATGGTTTTGTTCCAGCCCAACACTAACCCCCCCTGATTCAACATGGTTTTGTTCTAGCCCAACACTAACCCCTCTGAATCAACATGGTTTTGTTCCAGCCCAACACTAACCCCCCTGATTCAACATGGTTTTGTTCCAGCCCAACACTAACCCCCCTGATTCAACATGGCAGGGTTTTGTTACAGCCCAACACTAACCCCCCTGATTCAACATGGTTTTGTTCCAGCCCAACACTAACCCCCTGATTCAACATGGTTTTGTTCCAGCCAGCCCAACACTAACCCCCTGATTCAACATGGTTTTGTTCCAGCCCAACACTAACCCCCTGATTCAACATGGTTTAGTTCCAGCCCAACACTAACCCCCTGATTCAACATGGTTTTGTTCCAGCCCAACACTAACCCCTGATTCAACATGGTTTAGTTCCAGCCCAACACTAACCCCCTGATTCAACATGGTTTAGTTCCAGCCCAACACTAACCCCCTGATTCAACATGGTTTAGTTCCAGCCCAACACTAACCCCCTGATTCAACATGGTTTAGTTCCAGCCCAACACTAACCCCCTGATTCAACATGGTTTAGTTCCAGCCCAACACTAACCCCTGATTCAACATGGTTTTGTTCCAGCCCAACACTAACCCCTGATTCAACATGGTTTAGTTCCAGCCCAACACTAACCCCCTGATTCAACATGGTTTTGTTCCAGCCCAACACTAACCCCCCTGATTCAACATGGTTTTGTTCCAGCCCAACACTAACCCCCTGATTCAACATGGTTTTGTTCCAGCCCAACACTAACCCCCTGATTCAACATGGTTTTGTTCCAGCCCAACACTAACCCCCTGATTCAACATGGTTTAGTTCCAGCCCAACACTAACCCCCCTGATTCAACATGGTTTAGTTCCAGCCCAACACTAACCCCCCTGATTCAACATGGTTTAGTTCCAGCCCAACACTAACCCCCCTGATTCAACATGGTTTTGTTCCAGCCCAACACTAACCCCCTGATTCAACATGGTTTAGTTCCAGCCCAACACTAACCCCCTGATTCAACATGGTTTGTTCCAGCCCAACACTAACCCCCTGATTCAACATGGTTTTGTTCCAGCCCAACACTAACCCCCCTGATTCAACATGGTTTAGTTCCAGCCCAACACTAACCCCCCTGATTCAACATGGTTTTGTTCCAGCCCAACACTAACCCCCTGATTCAACATGGGTTCCAGCCCAATTCACATGGTTTAGTTAACCCCCTGATTCAACATGGTTTAGTTCAGCCCAACACTAACCCCCTGATTCAACATGGTTTTGTTCCAGCCCAACACTAACCCCCCTGATTCAACATGGTTTTGTTCCAGCCCAACACTAACCCCCCTGATTCAACATGGTTTTGTTCCAGCCCAACACTAACCCCCCTGATTCAACATGGTTTAGTTCCAGCCCAACACTAACCCCCTGATTCAACATGGTTTAGTTCCAGCCCAACACTAACCCCCCTGATTCAACATGGTTTTGTTCCAGCCCAACACTAACCCCCCTGATTCAACATGGTTTTGTTCCAGCCCAACACTAACCCCCCTGATTCAACATGGTTTAGTTCCAGCCCAACACTAACCCCCCTGATTCAACATGGTTTTGTTCCAGCCCAACACTAACCCCCCTGATTCAACATGGTTTTGTTCCAGCCCAACACTAACCCCCCTGATTCAACATGGCATGGTTTTGTTCCAGCCCAACACTAACCCCCTGATTCAACATGGTTTGTTCCAGCCCAACACTAACCCCCTGATTCAACATGGCATGGTTTTGTTCCAGCCCAACACTAACCCCCTGATTCAACATGGTTTTGTTCCAGCCCAACACTAACCCCCCTGATTCAACATGGCAGGGTTTTGTTCCAGCCCAACACTAACCCCCCTGTTTCAACATGGTTTAGTTCCAGCCCAACACTAACCCCCTGATTCAACATGGCAGGGTTTTGTTCCAGCCCAACACTAACCCCCCTGATTCAACATGGCATGGTTTTGTTCCAGCCCAACACTAACCCCCCTGATTCAACATGGCATGGTTTTGTTCCAGCCCAACACTAACCCCCCTGATTCAACATGGCATGGTCTCGATTAACGCCGATTGAATCAGGTGCGCTGAGACGAACAACCTGCACAGCAGTACCTGTATTGATGTAGACTGAACTATAATGATTTGTCTATAGACTGGAGACTCACCAGGAAGATGAGCACGGTGATGACCATCTGAGTGATGCGGCCTGTCTCCGCCTGCCAGGTGTTACTACAGCCCAGTCCTTTACTGGGTCCTGCTGGGCTGGGAGACGGCCGGGTCAGGAACCACTGGCTGCTGTTCACAACGTTCATCGTGGCTCAGATAGGAAGATATAGACCTGGAGCTGCAGTGAGGAGACCTGTGGAGACAGACAGTATGGAGATATATGTTAGTGTGGAGACAGACAGTATGGAGATATATGTTAGTGTGGAGACAGACAGTATGGAGATATATGTTAGTGTGGAGACAGACAGTATGGAGATATATGTTAGTGTGGAGACAGACAGTATGGAGATATATGTTAGTGTGGAGACAGACAGTATGGAGATATATGTTAGTGTTAGACAGACTAGCTAGACTACAGTGAGGAGACAGACTAGCTAGACTACAGTGAGGAGACAGACTAGCTAGACTACAGTGAGGAGACAGACTAGCTAGACTACAGTGAGGAGACAGACTAGCTAGACTACAGTGAGGAGACAGACTAGCTAGACTACAGTGAGGAGACAGACTAGCTAGACTACAGTGAGGAGACAGAGCTAGCTGAGGAGACAGACTAGCTAGTGAGGAGACAGACTAGCTAGACTACAGTGAGGAGACAGACTAGCTAGACTACAGTGAGGAGACAGACTAGCTAGACTACAGTGAGACAGACTAGCAAGACTACGTTGAGGAGACAGACTAGCTAGACTACAGTGAGGAGACAGACTAGCTAGACTACAGTGAGGAGACAGACTAGCTAGACTACATTGTGAGACAGACTAGCTAGAACAGACAGTGAGGAGACAGCTAGACTACAGTGAGGAGACAGACTAGCTAGACTACAGTGAGGAGACAGACTAGCTAGACTACAGTGAGGAGACAGACTAGCTAGACTACAGTGAGGAGACAGACTACAGTGAGGAGACAGACTAGACTACATTGAGGAGACAGACTAGCTAGACTACAGTGAGGAGACAGACTAGCTAGACTACATTGAGGAGACAGACTAGCTAGACTACATTGAGGAGACAGACTAGCTAGACTACAGTGAGGAGACAGACTAGCTAGACTACAGTGAGGAGACAGACTAGCTAGACTACAGTGAGGAGACAGACTAGCTAGACTACAGTGAGGAGACAGACTAGCTAGACTACAGTGAGGAGACAGACTAGCTAGACTACAGTGAGGAGACAGACTAGCTAGACTACAGTGAGGAGACAGACTAGCTAGACTACATTGAGGAGACAGAGCTAGACTACTGTGAAGACAGACTAGCTAGACTACAGTGAGGAGACAGACTAGCTAGACTACAGTGAGGAAACAGACTAGCAGACTACATTGAGGAGACAGACTAGCTAGCTGAGGAGACAGACTAGCAAGACTACAGTGAGGAGACAGACTAGCTAGACTACAGTAGCTAGACTACAGTGGAGACAGACTAGCTAGACTACAGTGAGGAGACAGAGCTAGACTACAGTGAGCAGACAGACTAGCTAGACTACATTGAGGAGACAGACTAGCTAGACTGAGGAGACAGACAGCTGATTGAGAGACAGACTAGCTAGACTACTACATTGAGAGACAGACTAGACAGTGAGGAGACAGCTAGAGGAGACAGACTTGCTAGACTACATTGAGAGACAGACTAGCTGACTACATTGAGAGACAGACTAGCTAGACTACATTGAGGAGACAGACTAGCTAGACTACAGTGAGGAGACAGACTAGCTAGACGACATTGAGGAGACAGACTAGCTAGACTACTATTTGTCTCACCCTGTCACTGTTGTGGGACTGGTTTTACTGCCTCGTCCAACGGGTCCATCTGGGTCTGGGTAACCTATCCTTCTGTGTTGAAACGTACAGGTGCTGATACATTTAATATACGTTTGATGGTTGAAAAATATGACTCGGGGGGCCGGATTCCCAAATCCAGATTAAGCCTTGTCATGGACAAACAATGACTCTGAATGGTGATTTGACATTGAAAGGGTGTTTAGTCCAGAGAGGCTTTAATCTGGGTCTGAGAAACCTGTCCAGAGAGGCTTTAATCTGGGTCTGAGAAACCTGTCCAGAGAGGCTTTAATCTGGGTCTGAGAAACCTGTCCAGAGAGGCTTTAATCTGGGTCTGAGAAACCAGTCCAGAGAGGCTTTAATCTGGGTCTGAGAAACCTGTCCAGAGAGGCTTTAATCTGGGTCTGAGAAACCTGTCCAGAGAGGCTTTAATCTGGGTCTGAGAAACCTGTCCAGAGAGGCTTTAATCTGGGTCTGAGAAACCTGTCCAGAGAGGCTTTAATCTGGGTCTGAGAAACCTGTCCAGAGAGGCTTTAATCTGGGTCTGAGAAACCAGTCCAGAGAGGCTTTAATCTGGGTCTGAGAAACCTGTCCAGAGAGGCTTTAATCTGGGTCTGAGAAACCTGTCCAGAGAGGCTTTTATTCTGGGTCTGAGAAACCTGTCCAGAGAGGCTTTAATCTGGGTCTGAGAAACCTGTCCAGAGAGGCTTTAATCTGT